>NC_090436.1:29632610-29933091 GCF_031143425.1 Pleurodeles waltl
TATAAGATCAGGCATACAAGAAAGTGGAGGGCCCAGAAATCTTCAGAACCTGGGGTCCAGGTATGTCTACCGTTTATGGTAATTTTATTTAATATGATCTTAACAGAGGGCCATGGGCATAGCATCAGGTACTAATCACTATACATCAGAAACAAGATAGCTACCTTTTTTAATGATATATGTTTGTTTACTTGGGTGTATGTTTCAGATATAAATGCATATTCTTTTAGTGCAACGTGATAATTCAACTTGCCTGCATATATCTATGATTTTTGTATAACCTGAATTTTCTTTTCCATTAATTGTTTTTAAAAATGAACAAGCCTTCATAGATATTATTATCTTGACTTCTCACATATTGTTTTTAAACAATAGCCAAGGCTTCGTAGAACGTAAATAAGTGAAATGCTTTAAGTGCTTCAGTATTTAATTATTTTGGAAATGTTCAACAATGTTCAGATCGAATATATAAACTAGAACAGAGCATTACAGTATAAAGGAAACTTCACACCTGGGAGACAAGACTGAGGGTCACACAGAAGCCCAGAAGCTGTAATCACCTTCCCTTGCTGAAGGCACATCCAGCCTTCACTCAGCTCATCTACCAACTTGCAATCACAGACAGAAACAGCAGATGCTGTTCAGGATAGGTATGCAGGTGTGAACCACCTATGAAACTTAACAGGTGCCATTTAAGTAATACGTTCAGCTTAGTTAATCTAGGGAAATGAAAGTTGGGGATACTGATGTTAAGAAGTAATATAACATCATCATGTTACAGGTTTTTCCTATTTTTCTGCCTTTAGACAATTATTATTGCCACTATCCTGTTTGTTTTCATAGTAGTTACTATTCATATTGTGTGCCCTACAATAGGATTCTGATTTTAATACATTTTGAAAGTATAATCCTTGCATCATAATGTTCTTGAATGTGTCTGTTCATGGCAATAGGGCATTTAGGGGGTTATTACAACTTTGGAGGAGGTGTTAATCCGTCCCAAAAGTGACGGTAAAGTGACGGATATACCACCAGCCGTATTACGAGTCCATTATATCATATGGAACTCGTAATACGGCTGGTGGTATATCCGTCACTTTACCGTCACTTTTGGGACGGATTAACACCTCCTCCAAAGTTGTAATAACCCACTTAGGGGGTCATTCTGACTCCCGCCGGCGGCGGTAACCGCACGCCTGGCGGGAGCCGGCGAATGACCGCATCGCGGTCAAATGACCGCGGCGGTCATTCTGAGTTTCCCAGAAGGCCGCCCGCCAGCCCAGCGGGAAACCCCCTTCCACAAGGATGCCGGCTCCGAATGGAGCCGGCGGAGTGGAAGGGGTGCGACGGGTGCAGTTGCACCCGTTGCGATTTTCAGTGTCTGCCACGCAGACACTGAAAATATATGTGGGGCCCTGTTAGGGGGCCCCTGCAGTGCCCACGACACCCGTTCCCGCCAGCCAGGTTCTGGCGGTGAAAACCGCCAGAACCAGGCTGGTCGGAAGGGGGTCGGAATCCCCATGGCGGCGCTGCCTGGGGCAGCGGGAAACCGGCGGGACACCGCCGGTTTCCCGTTTCTGACGGCGGCTGTACTGCCGCGGTCAGAATGCCCATGGAAGCACCGCCAGCCTGTTGGCGGTGCTTCCGCGGTCGTTGGCCCTGGCAGTCCATGAGCGCCAGGGTCAGAATGACACCCTTAGTCTCCACTAACTATCCCTGTGTAGTCTTACAGGGCTGACCATTACCCAAAACACACCTCATTCAAGTAATGGTCAGTGAGTTGCAGGATGGTTGCAGTCCATCGGGTTTTCTATTTCATGTTGTACATTGGCTAAGTCTTTAGTGTCACAGGACCTAGAAAACCCAGATTCAGGATGTCTTCTGGTGGGAAGTCCAAGAAACATATCACTGTGACGTTGCTGTCTCTGAGAGCCTCTCCATGGCTGTCTCTTTTAAGGTCAGCACAGAAAAGGGAAACATCAATGTCAACTGGTCATTTCTAAAGTGAGAGATTTTCTTTGGGCTCCTGGAGTGACTAAGGATGAGTATTAAGTCTCTTGGCATTGGTACCCATTGTAACGAGGCCTGTCCATCCTGCACCTCTTGCCTCTTGCACAAAAACTGAGGCTTTAAGATAAGACAGCCCCCTTTTAATATCAGAACCTGTCTTTTAAGGTCAAATTGCATGCCAGTGATTTAATGGCTTATTGATTATGTCAAGACTATGCTACAGTATTTGCTTGAGATGTTGGCAGCCTATGGAAACAGGCACAACATAGACCTAATTGTGATATATATGGTGACGCAGTGTGTCTAAGGGGAAGCAATGTTGTGGAAACTGGATGTTCCAAAATTTTCTCCATTAGGATGGATAAGTATGTTTATGATAGCTATCCTGACAAAATTAATTTTTTTCACTGCATCAATGTATTTTAACACAGTACTCTCAAATGTTAGTAAATTTCTCTGACCATCAAACACACTCAGACTGTCTTTGAAAAGGCCCAGGGTTCCTGGCAGAAGGAGGATGAAGCCCTCTCAGAGTATCAGATTATTCTCTGGGCATTCTAGGAAGAGATTGTTCTGTGTTTTACCTAATACACTGCGAGGACTTGTCAACAGCTCCTCTGGTTGTAGGACACACAAACGCAGCGAATCAACACAAAGTTACAAGAATGTGAATGGACCGGGATTATGCTGGTTTTGAAGAATGACTGAATCTGTTGTAAGAATTGAAGAAAGTGATGTTCAGGTTTTGGAGTGCACTTCTGGGGCAATCAACATTACTCCACCTACATTATCTGTCAATGGCACCAAGAGACCCCCTCAGGGGTGAATGTGCGCCCTACACATACGCATCTTATGTTATGTTACACATGATTAAAATATGGATAGAAAAATAATGCCTCCCTACAATAATACTGGTTTAAATCATTATCACTTGAGCTTGGAATCCTAATATTAGTTACAAAAGGCGTGGCTTCCCTGTACTTTTTCATTTGCAAATTCTCTTAAAATGTGCAGTATCCCCCAAAGCATAGAGAGGGTTTGGAAAATGAATGCATGAATGTCTTTATCTCAGGCACATGCTACTTGCAAGATGATTGGCAAGAGATGGTGAAGGTCTGTACCTGGGATCAAGGGGTTGGCCGTAAGAATAGTAGTCACTGCTCTACCAGCTGAGGCTTGGAAACAGGGTCTGATGAACATTATGAAAACATAAATTTAAATTAGATTGTAAAGGGAGCTGCCAATAGGTTTAGAAGGCATGGGTTTTGGTAAGTTATCAGTGGAACCTAGGGTGGGCTAAAAGCTTGTTGGTGGCACTGATATTTTATTGGTTTCAATGATAATGTCTCAGTTGAGGTATGAATATTCCAGTTCAGTCAGACAAGTATCAGCCTGCTGGGGTTTGGGACTATCTGTTCTGATCCCTGTGCGATGATTTAGCAGAAGAGGCAAATACAACAGAAATGTGGTGCATGTGACAGAAAGGCAACCAGTTTAAGGGCATACCTCTCCACAGATCAGTGGCAGAAGCAAAAACACCAGTAGCACAGTGTAGGAAAATGGCTCCTTGTTGCAATTACCCCACCTCCACGTTTTGCCTGATATTGATGCTGACTTGACTGAGAGTGTGCTGGGACCCTGCTAACCAGGCCCCAGCACCAGTGTTCTTTCCCTAAAAATGTACCATTGTTTCCACAATTGGCACACCCCTGGCACACAGATAAGTCCCTTGTAAAAGGTACCAGTGGTACCATGGGCCCTGTGACCAGGGAAGGTCCCTAAGGGCTGCAGCATATGTTGTGCCACCCTAAGGGACCCCTCACCTAACACATGCACTCTGCCATTGCAGATTGTGTGTGTTTATGGGGAGAAAAAGGCAAAGTGGACATGACATCCCCGTCAGGGTGCCATGCCCACAAAACACTGCCTGTGGCATAAATAAGTCACCCCTCTAGCAGGCCTTAAAGCCTTAAGTCAGGATGCACTATACCACAGGTGAGGGCATAGCTGCATGAGCAATATGCCCCTACAGTGTCTGAGTACATTCTTAGACATTGTAGTGTGACCATATTAAGTATGTGGTCTGGGAGTTTGTCAAAAGGAACTCCACAGTTCCATAATGGCTACACTGAACACTGGGAGGTTTTGTATCAAACTTTTCAGAATAATAAACTCACACTGATGCCAGTGTGTTATTTATTATAAAATGCACACAGAGGGCATCTTAGAGATGCCCCCTGTATTTTACCCAATCCTTCAGTGCAGGACTGACTGGTCTGTGTCAGCCTGCCACTGAGAGACAAGTTTCTGATCCCCTGGGGGGAGAGCCTTTGTGCTTTTTTGGGCCAGAAACAAAGCCTGCACTGGGTGGAGGTGCTTCACACCTCCTCCCTGCAGGAACTGTAACACCTAGCAGTGAGCCTCAAAGGCTCAGGCTTCATGTTACAATTCCCCAGGGCACTCCAGCTAGTGGAGATGCCCCTCCCGACCCCCCCCGGACACAACCCCCACTTTTGGTGGCAAGTCCGGGGAGATAATGAGAAAAACAAGGAGGAGTCACCCCCTCAGCCAGGTCCACCGCTAAGGTGACCAGAGATGAAGTGACCCCCTCCTTGGAAAATCCTCCATCTTGTTTTGGAGGATTTAGCCCAATAGGGATAGGGATGTGCTCCCCACCCCAAAGAGAGGGAGCACAAGGAGAGTGTAGCCACCCTCAAGGCCACTAGCCATTGGCTACTGCCTTGTGAGCCTAACACACCCTTAAATTCAGTATTTAGGGGCGACCCTGAACCCAGGATTTTAGATTCCTGACGACGTACAAAGCCCCGCAAAGAAGGAGGAAGACGACAACTGCTTTGGCCACAGCTCTACAGGCCTGTCTCCAACTTCAAAGAACCTGCACCAGCGACGTATCCTGTGCGATCAGCGACCTCTGCCGATTCAGAGGACTGCCCCGTAACTACAAAGGACCAATAAACTACTGTGGATAGCAGACCTGTCCAACCAAGCAAGAAGAAACCATCTTTAAAGGGACTCTCACCTCCAGAAGTGTGAGCCCCCATCATTCTGCACCCAACGCCCCTGGCCCGTGTCCAGAGAAACCCACAACCCAGAGAGGATCCCCAGGTGACTCTGACGACGTGTCCACCCTTGGCTAACCTCTCTGCACCCCCACAATGACGCCTGCAGAGGGAATCCTGAAGACCCCCTCTGACCGCGACTTCCCGGGACGCCTGGAAAAAGCACTGCACCTGCAGCCCCCAGGCCCGTGAAGAACCGACCACCAGTGCAGCAATGACCAGCAGGCGGTCCTCACCCTTGCCCAGTCAATGACTGGCCCGAGAAGCCCTCCTGTGCCCTGCCTGCAACATCTGAGTGACCCCCAGGTCCCTCCTTTGATTCCTATTACAAACCTGATGCCCTGTTTGCCCACTGCACCCGGTCGCTCCTGTGCTGCTGAGGGTGTGCTTTGTGTGCCTACGTGGGACCCCCCCAGTGCTCTACTAAACCCCCCTGGTCTGCTCCCCGAGGACGCAGGCAGAAGACTGGAACCGGAGCACCTCCTGTCTCCATAGGCGCCCATTTTATTTTGGCTCCTCTTTGACCTCTGCACCTGACCGGCCTTGTGTTGCTGGTGCTGGGTGTTTGGGGTTAACTTGAACCCCCAACGGTGGGCTACCTATGCCCAGAGACTGAACTTGTAAGTGCTTTATTTACCACTTTAACCTAACTGTACTTACCTCCCCCAGGAACTGTTGAATTTGGCAGTGCCCACTTTTAAAATAGCTTAGTGCCATTTAATGAAAAACTGTGCACATTATTGTTTTGGTTCAAAGTCCTAACTATACCTATGCAAAGTACCTTACGTTTGATGTACTTACCTGCAGTTTCAATCATGTGGTTCTAAAAAAAATTGAGAAAATAATATTTTTCTATTTAAAACCTGTTGGTCTGGAGTTAAGTCATTGAGTGTGTACAACAAATACTTAACACTACCCTCTGATAAGCCTACTGCTCGACCACACTACCACAAAATAGAGCATTAGTATTATCTATTTATGCCACTGTCAAGCCTCTTGGGGAACCCCTGGACTCTGTGCACACTTTCTCTCACTTTGAGATAGTATATACAGAGCCAGCTTCCTACACACAGCATCACTTCCTAATATGTCCAACCATCACCAGCCAGCACAGCAGCATACATTCAGTATCCTTCACGTCAGAGTCAGCAATGGCCCCCTAAATGTTGCAATGCTCACCCAAAGGCCAAACACCTAATTAAAAATCATTTTTCTGAATTTGAACACTTGTCAACCTCCCACCCACTTTGCACCAATGATTCTGCCGTAAAATGATATAAATGAAGAGTTGGTCCAGGAGCCAACACTAGACTGCCGTGGTAAACTTGGAGCAGTGGCCAGCACTGATCAGGGAGGCAATCAGCACTACACCTCTTCCCTCAGAGCATGAAACATCAGTGACTGAGTGAATTACCTTGAGATGAGCAAAACCATGAAGATCTATCGATGGAGGGTTCTTTCTACGTAGGCGGTGTAGGCTTGCCCTACTTTTTGGATGTTGCCTGGTTACTATGGCAGCTCTAGGGGAGGTGTTACCTTGACGGAAAGCCTTGTATATCCCAGCCAAAGACCTGGAATGAGAATTGGGTGTGGGACTGGCTGTCATTCTGTGAGCAGGCAGCCATCCTCCACCTTGCATAGTAACATGTACAATAGTGGGGTACCTCACTCTAGTGAGGAAGAGAGAGTTCTTCAATTGTGAGGGGCACTGCACCATGAGCGCCCCCCCCCCCTCAAAGTACGCAAGTCAAAAGGGGTGCTTTTGTGTGCCCCTGGCCTGTTTTTGGTGGTTCATCCAAGTGCAGGACTTTAGGTATTTGTGTGGCTCCTAAGAATCTGACACTTAAGGTATTTGTGTAACTTTTGGGAATATGGCACAATCAAACACAGTCAAATAGATAAACATTCCAAAGGTATGTCAAAGGGGAGGAGATATGACTGAACTGCCAGAGATGCCCATCTTGGAAGTGTGGAACCAGGTTTGAGTCCCGGCATTTGCACCACATCCTGTGATTCTGGGCAAATCACATAGGGCCAGATTTAGATGTTGGGGGAGGGAATACTCCATCACAAATGTGACAAATATCTCTTTCACTGTATTATGATCCTCATGGGATTTATTGGGATTGTAATACGGTGAACGGGATATCCATCTAATTTGTGACAGAGAATTTCCTTCTGCAAACATCTAAATCAGGCCCTCCCCCTCCCCATGCTCAACAAATAAATGAATCTGACTTTGTGTAATGTAAGCCGGAGCACATGTAAAGTGCTCCAGTGATCTTGGGATGAGTTTGCATGAAATAAAATACAAACAACGAAAGTAACAACAAATTACAGCACCAAAGGTCACCTAGTGAGACATGGCGTGCTTTTGTGCATGTACGTGTGCTCACACACACGCACACCTCGACGTTTGGCATGAGTTTACTATTACTGTACAGTTAGTTAACATAGCTTTTCCGAGCCCCCTTCTTTATCTAAAGAGTGCCTCAATTCTTCAGCCTTATTCATCACTTATGGTAAACAACATGCTTTCCACCTCGTGGACAATGGAGATCGTGGTTCAGCCAACTCAAGTAGGTCCATGGCGACTTCATTGGCTCTGGCACTTGGCAGGTCCAGAGCGACACTCAGGCAAGGCAGCAGTATGGTCGGAAGGATGGTGTCCGCAGACTGGTATGGTGGGGACCTAGCCGTCCCCGTGGGCCCAAGTGGGGCCGGAGAGGAGGACACATTGGGGGTGTTATTGGTGGACTATGGAGAAGACAGCCTTGAGGAGGGAGAAGTGAGTGAGCAGGGAGATGACAGGGAGGGGGCTCAGCCAACTTCTTGTCAAGTCGTTTGCAGAGGAGGCAGGTTGTGGCAGAGGAGCAGAGAAGGCCACTGGCGAGGCAGAATGCAGCGACACAGGCACAGTTTTTGGAGCCAGGTAGGAGCCTTCGTAGGGGCATGGGCCAAGTTAATCTATACATGTGTGTAGGTGGGTTGTGGTTTGGGGGAAGTGGGCCTTTTGAGTAAAAGTCTGTCAGTGATGTGGGGGTAGGCACAGAAGGAGAACAAACCTTGGTGGCTGTGGCAGAGTCAAAAGGGGTAAGGTGTGAGGACCACATAGGGTCTAATGAAGGGGACCACAGAAGCATCAGGCACACAACCATCAGGCAAAGGGTATAATAAAAGGGAAAGACCTGAGAGTAAAGAGCTAAAGGTGAAGCGCTTACCCTATGTGGGTAAGACTAAGCCTTATGGGTGCATTTAATGCTGACGACAAAAGAAAATATGCATAGATGCTGAAACTACTGCATAGAGAGGCTCGAAGGAAGAAGAATATGAATTGGCCAAGGGGCGAAGGTTCTCCTTACAATCGGAATTGGACAGCAGTGTTCCTAATCTATGCCAGTGACTATTGCAAAATGTTTCCAGAGTGATGCCTGGCCATGTTGAAGTACATGGACGTAATTCGGAAATCCCAGCTGATGTTTGGGGGTTACGCATGGGCGCAATCTGATGAGAAATTCCAGGCACACATGGCCTGAGACCAAGAAGCAAAGTGGGGAGGAATTAGACACTGACCTCTGGCAAGACAATATTTATGGCCAGCGGGCTTCCTATAGTGTATAAGTCATTTCAAAGATGACCAACCTGGTGGAGCGGTGGGACAATCTCCAAAGCAACGAGAAGGACTCAAAGGGGCCTGTTGGGATTTTAACAAGTGGGAATGCACCAGGGAATATTGTAGGTTCATACATGAATTCTCTAAATGCTTAGGGAAGCACACGCCTATCCAGTGCTTTAGCAGAGCTACCGGCTACCAAGGAGCAGGCACGGGGCAATGGCAACAGCACAGTCAAACACAGAACAATCAGCAGCAGTTCAGTAATAGGGGGTAGGGAGATGGAGGGACCTAACAAAAAAAGGATCTTATGCCAATTAAACTGGAGGGATTGGAATACTGGTTAGAGTTTAATGACAGATCACACGAGTCCCGACTTTTGAGGAATGGCTTTAGACACGGTTTTAGGCTAGGTTGGGAGGGCCCCAGGGGGCAGAAATGGGCAGACAATTTGCGCAACACAAAAGAACACAAACAGGCAGTGCAGGAGAAACTGGACAAAGTAATAGCAGAAGGTTGGATGACTGGCTCATTTGAAGACTGGCCTTTGGACAATCTGATTGTTTCCCCTAGAAGGAGCATGGCCAGTTTTGCTCAATCCAACATTTGTCCTGATCAGAAGGCAGCTCAGTGAATGACTTTATTCCAGATGAATGGGTGGCCGTTTCCTACTCATCAGTGGATGTGGCAATGTCCCTGGTGGTGGCAATGGGCAAAGGAGCACAGTTGGCAAAAAGCAGGGGCAGTAAAAGTCAGTGGTGTGCCTTTTGCGGGGTGGCGATGACCTGGAGCGTTTGCAGGAGGTGGAAATCATGAGAAAAGGAAAGGAAGACAAGGGGTTTAAGGTTTAGAAGTTGTTTGTTTCACTTAATATTTTTTGATTTAAGATGGAGGGGGTAGACAAAAGTTCTTAAAAGTTGAAAGAGTTACAGTTTCATAAAATACAGATGGGGTGGGCTATTGGCGGGTGGCTCAGTAGGGTAAGGGGTAGGGTTCTGGTTAGATCACGGATTGTTTAGTGAGGTCAGTGCTTAATTTGAGCTGATGGCTGCCGGTGAGGGGCACGGGCACTTATTTTTGAGGGTCGAAACGTATTTTCTGCATCAGGCAATTACTGTGAGCAAAAGGCACATGTGGGAAAAACGGACCAAAGAAAGATGGAAAACCGTCACAACTGGAGAAAGCGGATAGCTGCAAGAGTGAGCTGAAGGGGCAGGGAGTGGCTGTAAATGGATTGAAGAGGCCCGAGGTGGCTACAGGATTACGCTTCCTTAGTATTCGTGCTCGCACATTTAAATGCAGCAGCCGTGTGTTTCGGAGGAAAGGGCAGCAGCAAGTTTTTATTTACAAATTAACCACTAAGTGAGGTTTTAGTTTTGTAAGTCAGATTTGCCCAGGTTTGTTATCTTTGAGCATTTGTTTCAATAAAGCGACCTTTTCACACATACAAAATAGTTTTTGATTGCGCCCATATCTCCCAAAAACCAACATTGAGCTGCTCGTGTCCAGCTGGGAGGTGCTTCTTAAGGATATTATTTTGAGTGGGAAACTGCATATTTCAGAGTGTATCCTTATAAATTATCAAAGTGTCAAAATGTCAGTCGATGCCAAAAATGTAGGGTCTGACTTACAAAACATCCAACACAGCTTCCAAGAACAACTAACAAGCTTCTTGCAAAACCCACTACGCTGCCAAGAACGTGATTTCTATTCTTAGGGAGACTCCTGATGTGTTGTTGCCATTTCTGACCTCTGCCACAGAGGTCTGGGCTGCATTTGGAGTTGCAAGCTGTTGTGGCAGCCTACACACCCCCTGAGAGGGGTTTGGTATCGCCAGCTGTTTTACAGACCCCTGGCATGGTAGAATCATGTGACTTTGCACACGTTAACAGTTTTAAGTTTCATCAGTGCAATCACATATTTACACAGAAAAAATATACACAGAATTGACTAAGGAACACTACAACAAAACACATACACACACACACATAACATCACATACATATAATCATCAGGTCCGGGCACTGACTGTAATGAAGTGGGTATTTACTATTCTAACTACGCAAGCGCTTTGATAGTAGGGAAGGTTATAAAACTAAATTTAACTGCACTTTTAGGCCCAGATTCTGAAAACTGTCACCCAATGTAGTGCAGCAGGCAGAAATGCTGCCTTGCGTGACAAGGAGACAGCAGGAGCGCGCCATACTCACATAGATATAACACTCTCCTCCCCTCTCCATACCGCCGGCGCTGATTTCAGCTGTAGTGCGCCACGCACACACCTTAGCGCCATAATGCTAGTGTGCGTGCTTGAGCCCGGCATACAGTTTGTACAAGAAGGTATTCTTCCTGTACAAAGTACTTAGCCGAGACCAGTGAAAACGCTTTTTCTACTTTGTATGTGAGCCGTACCTTGCAGCACGCATGCAAAGTCGGAAAAGCATAGAGAACTTACAACATTTTTCAATTTAATACCTGCTTTTCAGTGGCGATAATTTTTGGTACTACACCCTTTCTTCTGATGCTTCAGACTAGGGCTTAGCGCCAAAAAGCATGGGTGCTAGCATGGACACGCCCCTGTAACGCCCCCTTGACGCAAAGTAATGTAAAGCAGAAACGCTGCTTTGTGTTACTTTGCCACACAAACCAACGCAAATAACAATTTGGGTTGGCTTGTGAATCCCCCCCAAAAGTTTAGCACGAGTTTAGCGTTACGATAGTTACGCTAACCTGACACTAAACCTTTGAGAACCTGGGTCTTGGTTTTTTGATACACTCGCTCAAAACTACCGAAACACACTATGAGGACAGGTCCTCATAATGCACCGGTCCTCACAAGGATAATGTTTGTCTGGGCCACACACACAGAGCACAGAAGACACACACACATATATTCACTGAAAAAAACAAAAGTTAAAGGAATGTTACAGCTAGGTGAAAGTTTCAGTTAAAGCATTCAGGGTTAAACCAAGAGAACCACTGAAATCCACGAGGTATAGTTACCTCAATGTCGTTTCAGATGTTGCAATGGTGTTGCAGAAGGTGTCATGAGTGATGTAATAAGTGAGATAATTAGCCGTGCATGGCGAGAGAACAAGTTATAGTTACCTTAGGGCATGAGTTATAGTTTCTTGGGATAACTATGGTGAATTTAAGTGGTTTAGTCATGTTTTAAGTAACATTTTCACCTAACTATAACGACCCTTTAACCCATGTTTCTTTCAGTGAATTTCTAAGGTTTTTTTAATGAATAGTAAGATGTGATTACACTTCCTCCCTATGACAATACTTTAACGTTTGTTTTTTCAGTGATTATGTGTTTTTTAATATAAAGTAAGATTTCCATCGGCATGCACAGCAGGGGTTGTGCGCTTTTGAATAATGATGAGCGGCTCCTGATGGCCAATTCTTATTCTTTGATTTATGTTTTAAATATTTTTTGGGGTGTCTCGGTCCCTCCCGGGACATCCACAATTTTTGTTTAAGTTGGGGGATGCGCGGGGAGCTGCAAGGCCCCTATGGCCCACCCAGGCTCCCCAGCCAGCACCCTTTGTGAATGCTGATGGAAGCTGGCATTGAACTTGTGCAACAGATGCTCATACGGGGCACCCACACTTTTTTTTTTTTTTTAATAGCTGAGGCTAGGGGGGAACTCAAAAGCTCCTGCTAGCTCCCCAGCCATATACATCTATATTACCCTCTGGCAGTAGTTATAGTTAGGACCATGTTTACATAGATAAGGCATTTTTTGATTTACCTATATCTTTCACCCCGATTGACGAATCTTCACAACATTTTCCAAAAATAGTGTTCCCAAGAATCTTGTTGTTATTCCCATTATCATTCTCATATGGATTTTGAACATGACTACAGCCTGAACTGTTGGACGGAATTATACCAAATTTAGCAGAAAGGTAGCTTTTGTTCCAGAAAGAAGCCTTTTTGTTGTTTGGTGTAAAATTTGTTCAGTAGTTTTTGAGGTAATAAAAGGAAACTAAATATAGATATCTGAAGACGCGAAGGCTTCGCGAATACACCCGATCAACCAGGAAGTGTTGCAGCTATTTTGAGACTCCGCTTTTAGACAAGTTTTTTTTAAAAAGCAGAAAAACAAATAATAGGGGGTAGGGTACTGTTACCCTACCCCTCTAACCTTGGTGCAGGGGTCCCCCACAGACCCTCCAAAGCATAAAAGTATTTTTTTTAAATCACAGAGAAAATCGTGGCAGATCTGTGAATTTTGCAGTGATTTTAAGAAAAAAAGCAAGCACAGTCTCCCATGCTTGCTTTTATTTTTGCCTCTGTGTGGGCCAGGTCCTGGGACATTGGGGATTGAAAAAAGAGGGGGATGCCAAGGCCCCCTCTCCTAGGGATTATATTAACCCCAGTGACCACCACCTCATCGGGTGATGATATTAAAATATGCAGGAACAAAATGTAAAATATGCGCGGGTGCCTCCCTGGGGCAAAATCTTTATTTGTAATGGGGGAGGCCTATATACCTTCCCCCGCAGCCCAGGGAACTGCCACCTTTCCCGTGGCTGAAATAACATGATGAAAGAAGTCCATTGCAGACCCCCAGGAACCTCCTCCTCCCGTGGCTAAATTGAAGGTTTGAGGGGGGACGCGGGGCGCCCCCTCATGGAACCATTAATGACCTTGGGGACCACCACTGCCTAGGACTGGCTCCTGCTATGTCCCAGGGTGCCCACCCGCAGAACATAGCTGTTTGCTCTGACTAGGTGGGATCTTTGACAGCTCTCACCAAGTAAGAGCAACCACTCTGCTTCCAGCGGGCAAGAGCTGTCAAAGTGCTCTCACCTGTTGGAAACAGGTTTCATCTCTTTCCCTACCCACAGAGATGCAGGCTGGTAAAAGAGATGAAACAATTGGACTTGCACACTGGGAACTGCATGTTTAGCAGCTTCCTGTGTGCAAGAGCAATGCCTGGCTCCTGCAGGAGACGGGGAGCCACCTGGGACTGCGGGGCCTTGAGGCTCCTCCCACGTCCCCATCGTGCGCACTGGGTGCGCAGGGCACCTAGGTGACATGCCCAGGCTATGGGGGATAAGGTCCCCAGGTACGAAATCAGCAGGGGGAGGGGAGTGGCACAGCTCCCGTCCACCATTGAATAATAGTGGGCCCCAGGGGATGGGGTCACTGGGCTAAAATTGGCCAGGGGAGGACGGCTGCACAGACACCCTCCCCCATTGAGTAATGGGGGAGGCCTATACGCCTTCCCCCGCAGCCCAGGGAACTGCCACCTTCCCCGTGGCTGAAATAACATGATGAAGGAGGTCCCTTGCAGACGCCCAGCCCCAGGAACCTCCTCCTCCGCGTGGCTAAATTGAAGGTTTGAGGGGGATGCGGGGCCCCCCTCATGGAACCATTAATGACCGTGGGGACCACCACTGCCTAGGACTGGCTCTGCTATGTCCCGGGGTGCCCACACGCAGAACATAGCTGTTTGCTCTGACTAGGTGGGATCTTTGACAGCTCTCATCAAGTAAGAGCAAACACTCTGCTTCCAGCGGGCAAGAGCTGTCAAAGTCCTCTCACCTGTTGGAAACAGGTTTCATCTCTTTCCCTACCCGCAGAGATGCGGGCAGGTAAAAGAGATGAAACAATTGGACTTGCACACTGGGAACTGCATGTTTAGCAGCTCCCTGTGTGCAAGAGCAATGCCTGGCTCCTGCAGGAGACGGGGAGCCACCTGGGATTGCGGGGGTCTGGAGGCTCCTCCCACATCCCCATCGTGCACACTGGGTACGCAGGGCACCTAGGTGACATGCCCAGGCCACGGGGGATAAGGTCCCCAGGGCTGAAATCAGCAGGGGGAGTGGAGTGGCACAGCTTCGGTCCCCCATTGAATAATAGTGGGCCCCAGGGGATGGGGTCACTGGGCTAAAATTGGCCAGGGGAGGCAGGCTGCACAGACACCCTCCCCCATTGAGTAATGGTGTACCCCGGGGGATGGGGCCCCGGGGCTGAAATCGGCCGGGGAGGTGGGCTGCATGGCCCCTTTCCCCCACTGAATAGTGGTAGGCCCCGGGGGATGAGGTCCCCAGGGCCGAAACCGGCTGTGGGAGAGGCGGGCCATGGAGTACATGGTTCTCCCTTTAAATTGCTATGAGTATGCAAATGTGGAAATCACCTGGAAGCTCTGCCCACTTGGCCCTCACTGTCCACCTTAGTAGTATACCATTTTATCTGGATGATGCCCCCCATTATAAATCCTGCTGGTTTTGGTGGAACAATCATGTTGCCAAAATGCACACAAGGTCACTGGTGACATTTCCTTGCGTGCTATTACACAGATGTAGTGTAGAATACATACTGGACATTTACCCGAGGAGGCAGAAAGAACTCCACTTGGGAAGCTATTTCATGCAAAGCTATGGACTCTTGTTGGATAAAAGACAGATGAGGTTCCTTTGTGGCCGAGCCACTCACACAGCTACTGACACACCCACACAGACACTCATGCACCTACTCACAGACCTACTTTGACTTTCACGCATGCATTCACAGACCCACTTAGACACTCACGCACCCTCTTATAGTCCCAATCAGCGATTCAAGCACCCACACGAAGACCCACTCAAACATACATACCCACTCTCAAACTCACTCAGAGACTCATGCACTCACACACAAACCCACTTAGACACTCATGCACCCACTCACAGACCCCCTCAGACTCTCATACACACACTCACCGATCCACACAGACACTCACACACCCACTCACAGAGACACTCTCACACCCACTGTCACACCCTTAGATACCCTCTCATACCCACTCTCACTCCCAGACACTCTCACACCCACTGTCACACCCAGATAGACCCTCTCACACTCACTCTCACACCCAGACACTTTCACACCCACTTTCACACCCAGAGACACCCTCTCACCCTTATTCTCACACCCAGAGAGACAGGTCCTGCGGCCAACTCCCGCCAACATGGCCAAAGGGGGTGGGTGGTTATAGGGGGTTGACCACAGGCCGTGCACGGCTGTCGCCATGACCCATCCTCATAGTGTATTTCGTAGTTTTGAGCGAATGTAACAAAAAACTAAGGCCCAGATTCTCAAAGGTTTAGCATCAGGTTAGCATTACTTTTGTAACGCTAAACTGACGCTAAACATTTTGGGAGATTTACAAACCAATGCAAATTTGAATTTGTATTAGTTTGTGTGGCACAAAACGCTGCTTTGTATTACTAACGCCCAAAGGTAACTATATCTTGTGCCCACGCCATGCATTGCTAATTACCCCAGATATTACAGCACCCATGCCAACTTTCTATAACATCAATAAAAATAGCAATGAACATTAGCAGTCCAATTATTGAAGAAAAAGTGTGCATGACGGAGGCACGAGTTATAGTTACCTTATACTGTGAGCTATAGCTACTTGAAATAACTCTAACTTCTGAATTTCTATGGTTTTGTGCGAGTAAATTCGGAACGTAACTATAACGCCCCGTCACATTTGTTTTTTAGGTGAATAGGTGAATATACATAAATAAATAAATATATATATATATATATATATATATATATATATATATATAGACACACACACATGCAGATTCACACACACACACACCTCACTGTGAACGCTGCAGAGCTATTGACTGATTGAAAGCTGAGCAGAGGGATAGAGCTGTTATTGCAGACTGCAGCCAAAACGTAAGAAAGGTGTATATTATAGTGTTATAAAAAGGCCGATGTGTACTTCCATGCAAGATAAAATCATTAATTGTTGCCATTATTTTTTGCTAAGTAACATTCTGCATAGGACCTGCTTAATATGTTAAATCTCTATTCTTAAGAAACCTATATAGCGCCTTTAATGTTGGAATCCCTTTTGTATAACTATATGTTCAAATGTGAAAATAGTTGTTTCATGACTTCACTCACTGTGCAGAATACGTTGACTTTCATCGCTTAATTTGTGGTGTGATTGCAGCAGCATAGTTTGCTGCACAGTGTGACAGCCAGGCCGGAAGTGATGTACACATATATAGTCAATAAAGCAGCAAGCAGACATTATGACACAAATGAAGTGCCAGAAACTAGCAGCACTGACAAATGTACACAAGTGACAGGCAAAGGTGCGGACGAACGTCACGCACACAGCCCAAGCACAGACACACAGACACAAAGGGCCTATGCCAGCTTCCAATGCCACCCTGAACAGATTGCCGTCAGTCCTACCTGCTCCTCCCCTGCACTCCCAGGAACAATAAGACGTCAAACAACAGGGCTTGGCCCGCCTGGCATTTTTCATTGGCTTTTCACTGCGGAGCAGAGTGTTTCTTTGCTGCCATCTGGGCCCTCGACGCTGCTGCTGCTTAACTGTCTCGCGGCCAGATGTTTCCCAGCCCCTGGATTAACAATGCAAATGTATTCATGAAGAAGTTTAATTTTCAAGGTGATTGACGGCTGAGGCAATATTGTGCTGCTCTAAATAATGAAGCTGGCCTTCCTCCCAGACTGAAGGCTGGGGTGCATGAGACGTGCGTGTGTGCCTGCCACCCAGGAGGGAGGTTTCTGGGTGCCTGAATACACACACTGAAGGATGGGGTCATTGTGAAGTGAGCCTTCTTCCCAGACTGAAGGCTGGGGTGGATGATGTGTGTGTGCCTGTCACCCAGGAGGGAGGTTTATGGGCGCCTGCCTTTCACACTGGAGGATGGGGTGGATGAGACAGGTGTGTGTGTGCATGCCACCCAGGAGGGAGGTTTCTTGGCGCCTGAATATACACACTGAATATGCATTGGGTAGGAAGCCAGCCTGCCTCCCAGACTGAAGGCTGGGGTGGATGAGACGTGTGTGTGTGCCTGCCACCCAGGAGGGAGGTTTCTGGGTGCCTGAATACACACACTGAAGGATGGGGTCAGTGTGAAGTGAGCCTTCTTCCCAGACCGAAGGCTGGGGTGGATGATGTGTGTGTGCCTGTCACCCAGGAGGGAGGTTTCTGGGCGCCTGCCTTTCACACTGGAGGATGGGGTGGCTGAGACAGGTGTGTGTGTGCGCATGCCACCCAGGAGGGAGGTTTCTGGGTGCCTGAATACACACACTGAAGGATGGGGTCAGTGTGAAGTGAGCCTTCTTCCCAGACTGAAGGCTGGGGTGGATGAGACGTGTGTGTGCATGCCACCCAGGAGGGAGGTTTCTGGGCGCCTGAATACACACACATTGAAGGATGAGGGTGGTATGAAGTGAGTGAGCCTGCCTCCCAGACTGAACGCTGGGTGTATGTGTGTGTGCCTGCCACCCAGGAGCAAGGTTTCTGGGCACCTGAATGCACACACTGAAGGATGGGGTCTGTATGGAGTGAGCCTGCCTCCTAGACTGAAAGCAGGGGTGGATGAGACTGTGTGTGTGTGTCTGCTGTCCAGAAGGAAGATCTTTTGGGTTCCTGCCTCATACATTGAAGGATGGGGTGTGTGTGCAGTGGGTAGGAAGCCAGTCTGCCTCCCAGACTGAAAGCTGGGGTGGATGAGAAGCGTGTGTGTGCCTGCAACTCTGATGGAAGGTTTGTGAGTCTCTGCCTCACACACTGAAGGATGGGGATGGGGTGGGTATGAAGTGTGCCTGCCAGTGGTCAGGGAGCATGTCTGTGTGCCTACCTCTCAGCCTGGAGGCTGGTGTGGTTACAGCATGTGTGTGCCAGCCACACAGACTGAAAGAGGTGGGCATGGAGAATCTGTAGTCCTGCCTCACACCTTGAAGGTTAGTGTGGGAATGCAGGATGAGTGAGCCTGTCTCCCTGACTGAAGGCTCAGGTGAATACTAAGAATGAGTGTGTCTACGTCTCAGACTGATGGCTGGGGTGTGCATGGCGTCTGTGTGTGTGTGTGTCCAGGCTGTCCACAGTAGCGGCCTGCCTAGTTGGTGAGGATGTAACCCTTCCAACTGATGGGACGGGCTGTGTGTGAGACAGGTTTTCCTTGTGTGGGCTGGGGTTTGGTACGTGTGTGTGTGTCTGACCTCCATACTAGGGCCAGTCTGAGTAATGAGCATGTGTGTGTCTGCCTCCCACAACCATGGCTCCTGAAAGTAATGAGCATGTGTGTGTCTGCCTCTCGCAACCAAGGCTCCTGAAAGTAATGAGCGTGTGTGTGTCTGTCTCCCACAACCAAGGCTCCTGAAAGTAATGAGCGTGTGTGTGTCTGCCTCCCACAACCAAGGCTCCTGAAAGTAATGAGCATGTGTGTGTCTGGCTGCCACAACCAAGTAATGAGCATGTGTGTGTCTGCCTCCCACAACCAAGGCTCCTGAAAGTAATGAGCATGTGTGTGTCTGCCTCCCGCAACCAACGCTCATGAAAGTAATGAGCATGTGTGTGTCTGTCTCCTGCAACCAAGGCTCGTGAAAGTAATGAGCATTTGTGTGTCTGCCTCTCGCAACAAAGGCTCCTGAAAGTAATGAGCGTGTGTGTGTCTGTCTCCCACAACCAAGGCTCCTGAAAGTAATGAGCGTGTGTGTGTCTGTCTCCCACAACCAAGGCTCCTGAAAGTAATGAGCGTGTGTATGTCTGCTCCCACAACCAAGGCGTGTGAAAGTAATGAGTATGTGTGTGTCTGCTCCCACAACCAAGGCTCCTGAAAGTAATGAGCGTGTGTATGTCTGCTCCCACAACCAAGGCTCGTGAAAGTAATGAGCATTTGTGTGTCTGCCTCCCGCAACCACGGCTTGTGAAAGTAGTGAGCATGTGTGTCTGTCTCCCACAACCAAGGCTCCTGAAAGTAATGAGCGTGTGTGTGTCTGTCTCCCGCAACCAAGGCTCCTGAAAGTAATGAGCATGTGTGTGTCTGTCTCCCGCAACCAAGGCTCCTGAAAGTAATGAGCATGTGTGTGTCTGCTCCCACAACCAAGGCTTGTGAAAGTAATGAGCATATGTGTGACTCCCTCCCACAACCCCGGCTGGTGAAAGTATTGAGCATGTGTGTGTCTGCCTCCCACAACCACGGCTGGTGAAATTAATGAGCGTGTGTGTGTCTGCCTCCCACAACCAAGGCTCGTGAAAGTAATGATCATGTGTGTCTGTCTCCCACAACCAAGGCTCGTGAAAGTAATGAGCATGTGTGTGTCTGCCTCCCACAACCAAGGCTCCTGAAAGTAATGAGCATGTGTGTGTCTGCCTCTCGCAACCAAGGCTCGTGAAAGTAATGATCATGTGTGTCTGTCTCCCACAACCAAGGCTCGTGAAAGTAATGAGCATGTGTGTGTCTGCCTCTCGCAACCAAGGCTCCTGAAAGTAATGATCATGTGTGTCTGTCTCCCACAACCAAGGCTCGTGAAAGTAATGAGCATGTGTGTGTCTGCCTCCCACAACCAAGGCTCCTGAAAGTAATGATCATGTGTGTCTGTCTCCCACAACCAAGGCTCGTGAAAGTAATGAGCATGTGTGTCTGCCTCCCGCAACCAAGGCTCATGAAAGTAATGAGCATGTGTGTGTCTGCCTCCCGCAACCAAGGCTCATGAAAGTAATGAGCATGTGTGTCTGTCTCCCACAACCAAGGCTCCTGAAAGTAATGAGCATGTGTGTGTCTGTCTCCCACAACCAAGGCTCCTGAAAGTAATGAGCGTGTGTGTATCTGTCTCCCACAGTAAAGGGCAGGGCCAGGTGTAAGCAGTTGTGTGCTTGTCTCCCATACAACAGGCGTGTATGGGCATCAGTGTGCGCATGCCACCGACCTAAACTAATGGCTGTCGTGGGCACAGAGCATGAGTTTGCCCACTTTCTATACTGAAGGGTGACATGGGCATGAAGTGAGTGTGTACCTGGGTGCAAGACTACAAGGCTGACATGAAGTGAGTCTTCTTTTGGAGTTTTATATAGTGTGAGCACCACCCCAAGCGAATGGAGCACTTTACATGAACACCATGAAGGAGGACACATTCAATTAGTTTGTAGACAAAGGGAGATTGCGTAAGGTGCCCAGAATCACAGGATGTTGGTCTGACGCCGAGACTCGAACCTGGTTCCCCAGTCCCAAGGTCAGGGGCTTTGGCCCTTAGGCACATCCTCCCCCCTGGGTGTGCCGGGGTGACTGATGGCTGGGGCAGACACACAGCCTGTGCTTGCGCTTGCACTCTAAGACTAGAGTGGGGATGGAGCTTGTGAGCGCTGCCTCCCAGCCCTGCAGGAGAGAAGACTAAACCCTGGCCATCGCCTGCCTACCAGCAACCTGGTCACCAAGGTGCACAAGCCAGCTGTTAGGCACTGACCGGCAAGCCACTCTCCAGAAACAAAGCAAAAACCTTCACGCAACCCAATTCAACAAGGAGCACCACACCACAACAGGCTTAAATTCTTCTATCCTGACTTCCACAGGCATGCAAAGAGCAGGCCCACTAAAAGCCACAAACAAACCCCTGTACCTGCAAACTGCAGACCCACTACCAGCACACCAACAAACCCCTGCACATGCTAAGTGCAGACCCACTGCCAGTAAACAAACAAACCCCTGCACGTGCAAAGAGTAGATCCACTACCAGTACACAAACAAACCCCTACACATGCAAAGAGCAGACTCACTACCAGTCCAGAAACAAACCCCTGCACGTGCTAAGAGCAGGCTCAGTACCAGCCACAAAAAAAAACCTGCACGTGCAAAGAGCAGACCCACTACCACTGCACAAACAAGAAAAGCACATGCAAAGAGCAGACCCACTACCAGTACACAAACAAACCCCGGAATGTGCAAAGAGCAGGCCCAATACCAGTACACAAACAAACCCCCACACATGCAAAGGACAGGCCCAATACCAGTACACAAACAAACCTCTGCACATGCAAAGAACAGGCCCAGTACCAGTACACAAACAAACCCCTGCACGTACAAAGAACAGACCCACTACCAGCCACAAACAAAGGGAAGACCCACTACCAGTACACAAACAAACCCCTGCACATGCAAAGAACAGGCCCAATACCAGTTCACAAACAAACCCCTGCACATACAAAGAGCAGACCCAATATCAGCACACAAACAAACCCCCGCACATATAGAGCACAGACACACTACGAGTACACAAATAAACCCCTGCACATGCAAAGAGCAGACCCTCTTCCAGTACACAAACAAACCACTGCATGTTGTAGGAGGCTGGCCTGGCCCATAGTGGGTACCTTGTGGTACTTACACTCTGTGCCAGGTCCAGTTATCCCTTATTAGTAGAATAGAGGTGTTTCTAGCAGCTTAGGCTGATAGAAGGTAGCTATGGCAAAGCAGCTTAGGCTGAACTAGGAGACATGAAAAGCTCCTACTATACCACTTATATCATATAGCACAATATCATAAGAAAACACAATACTCAAAGTTACTAAAAATAAAGGTACTTTATTTTTATGACAATATGCCACAAGTATCTCAGTGAGTACCCTCACTTAGGAGGTAAATAATATACACAAGTTATATGTACACAAACTCAAAACAGGTAGGTAACAGTAAGAAAAGTAGTGCAAACAATGTAGAATCACAATAGGATGCAATAGGTGAACATAGGTCTAGGGGCAACACAAACCATATACTCCAGAAGTGGAATGCGAATCACGAATGGACCCCAGACCTATGGGAGCTTGTAGAGGGTTGCTGGGACTGTAAGAAAACAGTCAGGGTGTCCAAGATACCCCACCCCAAGACCCTGAAAATTAGGAGTAAAGTTACCCTACTACCCCAGAAAGACACAATAGTCGTGATGGGGGGATTCTGCAAGAACCACAAGCACCAGCAAAACACTGAAGACGGATTCCTGGACGTGAGGACCTGCAAGGTAAGGGGACCAAGTCCAAGTGTCGCGATAGTGTCAGGGGGGGCAGGAGCCCAGAAAACCCCAGATGAAGGTGCAAAAGGGCTGCCTCCAGGTTGAAGAAGCCGAAGATTCTGCAAAAACGAAAAGGGCTAGGAACTTCTCCTTTGGATGGAAGATGTCCCATGGCGTGCTGGATGTTGCAGAAGTGTTTCCATGCAGAAATACTACAAACAAGCCTTGCTAGCTGCAAGGGTCACAGCAGAGGTTTTTGGGTGCTGCTGGGGACCAGGAAGGACCAGGATGTCGCCCCTTGGAGACGGGGGGGGGTGCTCAGCAACTCAGAAAGCCCCAGCAGAAGCAGGTAGCACCCCCAGAAGTACTGGAGCAGGCACTTGGAAGTTCTGTGAACTCAGAGTCACAAAAGGAGGGTTCCACAACGTCGGAGTCCAACTCAGCGGGTTGAGCACTGCAGGAGGGAGTGCTGGGGACCCAGGCTAGGCTGTGCACAAAGGAATCCTTGGAGAAGTGCACAGAAGCCGGAGCAGCTGCAAATCACGCAATACACAGGTTTGGCAAGGCAAGGACTTACCTCCACCAAATGTGGACAGAAGGGCCACTGGACTGTGGGAGACACTTGGACCCAGCTCCTGTGTTCCAGGGACCACGCTCGTCACGATGAGAGGGGACCCAGAGGACAGGTGATGCAGTCTTTTGGTGCCTGCATTAGCAGGGGGAAGATTCAGTCGAGCCACGGGAGATATCTTCTTGGCTTCCAGTGCAGGGTAAAGGCAGACAGCCCTCAGAGCATGCACCACCAGGAAACAGTCGAGAAAGTTGGCAGGATGAGGCGCTACAATGTTGCTGGTAGTCGTCTTGCTACTTTGTTGTGGTTTTGCAGGCGTCCTGGAGCAGTCAGCTGTCGATCCTTGGCAGAAGTTGAAGAGGGAAGTGCAGAGGAACTCTGGTGAGCTCTTGCATTCGTTATCTGAGGAATAGCCCAGAGAAGAGACCCTAAATAGCCAGAAAAGGAGGTTTGGCTACCAAGAAAAGAGGTTTGGCTACCAAGAGAGGTAAGAACCTATCAGGTGGGGTCTCTGATGTCACCTGCTGGCACTGGCCACTCAGAGCAGTCCAGTGTGCCTCCAACACCTCTGAATCCAAGATGGCAGAGGTCTGGGACACTCTGGAGGAGCTCTGGGCACCTCCCCTGGGAGGTACTGGTCAGGGGAGTGGTCACTCCCCTTTCCTTTGTCCAGTTTCGCTACAGAGCAGGGCTGGGGGATCCCTGAACCGGTGTAGACTGGCTTATGCAGAGATGGGCACCATCTGTGCCCATCAAAGCATTTCCAGAGGCTGGGGGAGGCTACTCCTCCCCGGCCCTTCACACCTATTTCCCAAGGGAGAGGGTGTAACACCCTCTCTCAGAGGAAATCCTTTGTTCTGCCTTCCTGGGCCGGGGCTGCCCAGACACCAATAGGGCAGAATCCTGTCTGAGGGGTTGGCAACAGCAGCAGCTGCAGTGGAAACCCTGAAAAGGCAGTTTGACAGTACCCGGGTTCTGTGCTAGAGACCCGGGGGATCATGGAATTGTCCCCCCAATACCAGAATGGTATTGGGGTGACAATTCCATGATCTTACACATGTAGCATGGCCATATTCGAAGTTACCATGGTGACGCTACACATAGGTAGTGACCTATGTGCAGTGCACCCGTGTAATGGTGTCCCGCACTCACAAAGTTCGGGGAATTTGCCCTGAACGATGTGGGGGCACCTTGGCTAGTGCCAGGGTGCCCACACACTAAGTAACTTGGCACCTAACCTTAACCAAGTGAGTGTTAGACATATAGGTGACTTATAAGTTGCTTAAGTGCAGTGAAAAATGGCTGTGAAATAACATGGACGTTATTTTACCCAGGCTGCAGTGGCAGTCCTGTGTAAGAATTGTCTGAGCTCCCTATGGGTGACAAAAGAAATGCTGCAGCCCATAGGGATCTCCTGGAACCCCAATACCCTGGGTACCTAGGTCACATACACAAGGGAATGATATGGGTGTTCCAGTGTGCCTATGAGAGTTGGTAAAATTAGTCACTAGCCTGCAGTGACAATTTTAGAAAGCAGAGAGAGCAGAAACACTGAGGTTCTGGTTAGCAGAGCCTCAGTGATATAGTTAGGCACCACACAGGGAACACATATAGGCCACAAACATATGAGCACTGGGGTCCTGGCTAGCAGGATCCCAGTGACACATATCAAACACACTGACAACATAGGGTATTCACTATGAGCACTGGGCCCTGGCTAGCAGGATCCCAGTGATACAGTAAAAACACCCTGACATAAACTCACAAACAGGCCAATAGTGGGGGCAACAAGGCTAGAAAGAGGCTACCTTCCTTCACATGTGAAGAGAGCAGACCCCCTACCAGTACACAAAGAAACCCCTACAAATGCAAAGTGCAGACCCACTACCACTACACAAACAAACCCCTGCACGTACAGAAAGCAGACCCAATACCAGTCGAAAACCAAACCGCAGGAAGTGCAAATAGCAGACCCAATACCACTACACAAACAAACCCCTGCACGTGCAAAGTGCAGGCCCACTGCCAGTACAAAAACAAACCCTGGCATGTGCAAAGAACATACCAACTACCAGTACACAAAAAACCGCCGTGTGCAAACAACAGACCCAATACCAGTACACAAACAAACCCCATGACGTGAAACGAGCGGACCCACTATGAGTACACAAACAAATCCCTGCACGTCCAAAGGGCAGACCCACTAGCAGTACACAAACAATTCCCTGCACTTGCAAATTCCAGATCCACTACCAGTACTCAAACAAACCCCGGCACGTGCAAAGTTCAGACCCACTACCAGTACACAAACAAACCCCTGCACATGCAAAGAACAGACCCACTACCAGTACACAAACAAACCCCTGCACATGCAAAGAGCAGACGGATTACCAGTATACAATCAAACTCCTACACGTGCAAATGGCAGACCCACTACCAGTATACAAAAAATCCTTACACGTACAAAGAGCAGGACCACTACCAGTACACCAACAAACCCCTGCACATGTAAAGAACAAGCCCAATACCAGTACACAAACAAACCCCTGCACGTACAAAGAGCAGACCCACTACCAGCCACAAACAAACGCCTACACGTGATAAGAACGGATCCAATACCAGCACACAAACAAACCCCTGCACGTGCAAAGAGCAGACCCACTACCAGTACACAAACAAACCCCTGCACGTGCCAAGTGCAGATCCACTACCAGTACTCAAACAAACCCCGGCACGTGCAAAGTTCAGACCCACTACCAGTACACAAACAACCCCCTGCACATGCAAAGAACAGGCCCAATACCAGTATACAAACAAACCCCTACACGTGCAAATGGCAGACCCACTACCAGTACACAAAAAACCCTTACACGTACAAAGAGCAGGACCACTACCAGCCACAAACAAACCCCTGCACGTGCAAAGAACAGACCCAATACCAGTACACAAACAAACCCCTTCACATGCTAAGAGCAGACCTAATAACAGTACACAAACAAACCCCTGCACAGGCAAAGAGCAGGCCCAATAATAGTACACAAACAAACCCCTGCACGTGCAAAGTGCAGACCCACTACCAGTACACCAAAAACCCTGAGTGTGCATAGAACAGACCCAACACCAGTACACAAAGAAACCCATGACGTGAAAAGAGCAGACCCACGATGAGTACACAAACAATCCCCTACACGTCCAAAGTGCAGACCCACTACCAGTACACAAACAAACCCCTGCACGTGCTAAGAGCAGACCCAATGTCAGTACACAAACAAACCCCTACACATGCAAAGTGCAGACCCACTACGCAAACAAACCCCTGCACGTACAGAAAGCAGACCCAGTACCAGTCGAGAACCAAACCGCAGAAAATGCAAAGAGCAGACCCAATACCACTACACAAACAAACCCCTGTACGTGCAAAGTGCAGACCCACAACCAGTACACAAACAAACCCTGGCATGTGCAAAGAACAGACCCCCTACCAGTACACAAAAAACCCAGCGTGTACAAAGAAAAGACCCAATACCAGTACACAAACAAACCCCATGATGTGAAATGAGCGGCCCAATACCAGTACACAAACAAACCCCTGCACATGCAAAGTACAGACCTACTAATAGTACACAAATAAACCCCTCCCCACGCAAAGTGCAGACCCACTACTAGTACACAAACAAACTCCTGCACGTGCAAAGAGCAGGCCCAATACCAGTACACAGACAAACCCCTGCACATGCTAAGAACAGACACACTACCAGTACACAAACCCCTGCACATGCAAAGTGCAGACCCACTACCAGCACACAAGCAAACCCCTGCACGTGCAAAGAGCAGACCCACTACCAGTACACAAACAAACCCCTGCACATGCAAAGAGCAGACCCACTACCAGTGCACAAGCAAACCCCTGCACATTCAGAGTACAGACCCACTACCAGTACACAAACAAACCACTGGACGTGCAAAGTGCAGATCCACTACCAGTACACAAACAAACCCCTGCACATGCAAAGAGCAGACGGATTACCAGTATACAATCAAACTCCTACACGTGCAAATGGCAGACCCACTACCAGTATACAAAAAATCCTTACACGTACAAAGAGCAGGACCACTACCAGTACACCAACAAACCCCTGCACATGTAAAGAACAAGCCCAATACCAGTACACAAACAAACCCCTGCACGTACAAAGAGCAGACCCACTACCAGCCACAAACAAACGCCTACACGTGATAAGAACGGATCCAATACCAGCACACAAACAAACCCCTGCACGTGCAAAGAGCAGACCCACTACCAGTACACAAACAAACCCCTGCACGTGCCAAGTGCAGATCCACTACCAGTACTCAAACAAACCCCGGCACGTGCAAAGTTCAGACCCACTACCAGTACACAAACAACCCCCTGCACATGCAAAGAACAGGCCCAATACCAGTATACAAACAAACCCCTACACGTGCAAATGGCAGACCCACTACCAGTACACAAAAAACCCTTACACGTACAAAGAGCAGGACCACTACCAGCCACAAACAAACCCCTGCACGTGCAAAGAACAGACCCAATACCAGTACACAAACAAACCCCTTCACATGCTAAGAGCAGACCTAATAACAGTACACAAACAAACCCCTGCACAGGCAAAGAGCAGGCCCAATAATAGTACACAAACAAACCCCTGCACGTGCAAAGTGCAGACCCACTACCAGTACACCAAAAACCCTGAGTGTGCATAGAACAGACCCAACACCAGTACACAAAGAAACCCATGACGTGAAAAGAGCAGACCCACGATGAGTACACAAACAATCCCCTACACGTCCAAAGTGCAGACCCACTACCAGTACACAAACAAACCCCTGCACGTGCTAAGAGCAGACCCAATGTCAGTACACAAGCAAACCCCTACACATGCAAAGTGCAGACCCAGTACCAATACACAAACAAACCCCTGCACGTGCAAAGTGCAGACCCACTACCAGTACACAAAAAACCCTGCGTGTGCATAGAACAGACCCAACACCAGTACACAAAGAAACCCATGACGTGAAAAGAGCAGACCCACGATGAGTACACAAACAATCCCCTACACGTCCAAAGTGCAGACCCACTACCAGTACACAAACATACCCCTGCACGTGCTAAGAGCAGACCCAATGTCAGTACACAAGCAAACTCCTGCACATTCAGAGTACAGACCCAGTACCAATACACAAACAAACCCCTGCACGTGCAAAGTGCAGACCCACTACCAGTACACAAACAAACCCCTGCACGTGCAAAGTGCAGATCCACTACCAGTACACAAACAAATCCGTGCACGTGCACTGTGCAGACCCACTACTAGTACACAAACAAACCCCTGCACATGCAAAGAGCAGACCCAATACCAGTACGCAAACAAACCCTTGCACGTGCAAAGAGCAGACCCAATACCGGTACACAAACAAACCCCTGCACGTCCAAAGAGCAGACCCTCTTCCAGTACACAGACAAACCGCTGCATGTGCAGAGAGAAGGCCCACTACCAGTACACAAACAAACCCCTACACATGCAAAGTGCAGACCCACTACGCAAACAAACCCCTGCACGTACAGAAAGCAGACCCAGTACCAGTCGAGAACCAAACCGCAGAAAATGCAAAGAGCAGACCCAATACCACTACACAAACAAACCCCTGTACGTGCAAAGTGCAGACCCACAACCAGTACACAAACAAACCCTGGCATGTGCAAAGAACAGACCCCCTACCAGTACACAAAAAACCCAGCGTGTACAAAGAAAAGACCCAATACCAGTACACAAACAAACCCCATGATGTGAAATGAGCGGCCCAATACCAGTACACAAACAAACCCCTGCACATGCAAAGTACAGACCTACTAATAGTACACAAATAAACCCCTCCCCACGCAAAGTGCAGACCCACTACTAGTACACAAACAAACTCCTGCACGTGCAAAGAGCAGGCCCAATACCAGTACACAGACAAACCCCTGCACATGCTAAGAACAGACACACTACCAGTACACAAACCCCTGCACATGCAAAGTGCAGACCCACTACCAGCACACAAGCAAACCCCTGCACGTGCAAAGAGCAGACCCACTACCAGTACACAAACAAACCCCTGCACATGCAAAGAGCAGACCCACTACCAGTGCACAAGCAAACCCCTGCACATTCAGAGTACAGACCCACTACCAGTACACAAACAAACCACTGGACGTGCAAAGTGCAGATCCACTACCAGTACACAAACAAACCCCTGCATGTACACTGTGCAGACCCACTACCAGTACACAAACAAACCCCTGCACACGCAAAGAGCAGACCAAATACCAGTACACAAATAAACCCCTGCACATGCAAAGATCAGGCCTAATACCAGTATACAAACAAACCCCTGTACGTGCAAAGAGCAGACCCAATACCGGTACACAAATAAACCCCTCCCCATGCAAAGTGCAGACCCATTCCAATTCCCCATCAAACCCCTGCACGTACAAAGAGCAGACCCAATACCAGTACACAAAAAACCCCTGCACGTGCAAAGGGTAGACCCAATACCAGTACACAAGCAAACCCCTGCACATTCAGAGTGCAGACCCACTACCAGTACACAAACAAACCCCTGCACACGCAAAGTACATACCCACTACTAGTACACAAACAAACCCCTGCACGTGCAAAGAGCAGGCCCAATACCAGTACACAAATAAACTCCTGTACGTGCTAAGAGCAGACCCAATATCAGTACACAAACATACCCCCACACATACAGAGTACAGACCCACTACTAGTACACAAACAAACCCTTGCAAAATATTAAGTCTGAAATGCTGAACAAGGAAACAAGAGGCCACACATGGAAACACAAAACACAGGCCCTACATTGGGAACACTGTTGACACGTGAAGCTCTACACAGCTGTCCCACAGAGGAGGCGTGTCATTCAGTGTTCCACACCCAAGAAGCACCCTTTCAACACAAAACAAAATGTTACTGAAAATGAGCTTGATACAAGGTCAATAATTCATATAATTTATTGCAGTCAGTATATATTTAGCAGCCGTGAGACCGCAGAACATAAATGAAAGCAGAGCCCATCATCCCACATTGTAATTCAGAAGTGTAGATATAAAGGAGCAACCAAGAGCTGCTCTCAGTAGCTAAACAGGAACATAGACAATGCTGCAATGCTTCATTCCTATAGGAGCACAACCGTAGGCCAGGTTATTGCTAAAAGAGACCCCTTTGCTCTAAATTCCTGTTGAAATGTGGCAGTATTATGAGGTATGACTGGTGAGTCTTACAATGTAATCCCAGCACATTACCCAGCAGTGGACCTCGGGTTCACACCAGTAAACCTTGGCTCAGTTCTGACAGTGTGGCAACGAGCAGTCAGGCTACTTAGAGGAACATGTGTGAAGCATTTCACAACACCCACGTGGACGATAAGTAAATGACACGACTCGACAGAAATCCAACACCAATTTAGAAAAAAAAAGCAGATTGTTATCTTAATTTAGACACCAAAACAAACTTTTTATCTTACATACAACCGCCGGAGTTGTGGATTTTTAAAGCATTGGAAAATAAAGTACTATTACTGGTCAAATAGCTCCCTTTGAAGTCAATGGGGAAAATCACAGTGTGCAAACAGTCACTTGTAGGGTGAGCTCCATGGAACCCACTTGGAGTTAAGGTCTTGCGCGTCCCTAGACCCAGCCTCACCAATCGGTTTTTAGTTACCTTGCTCAAGGAGTACGGGGACAGAGGTGCTGTGGCTGCCGTTGGTGATGATGGGATCAGCGGATGCTGTCAGATTGCAGCACTTTACAAAAGAACACTTCAGTGTGGACTCACACTGTACCCTTGGGGAGTAGAGGCCTTTGGAGGGAGGATCACGACCTCGAATCAACAGTTGGAACTCTGCCATCATGTCCCTTTGCTCCGGGTGCTAAGGTGGCCTTTCAGCTGTCAGTCACAGGACTGGTCGTGCCCAAAATGCTTTGCTGCCCCTCTGGAAGTCGCCTCCTTCAAGATGCAGGATCTTAGGAGAGGGATGGTTGCCGATGTCGGTCTCAATGCCGGGAACCGCTCTGATGTCCAAGATGCAATCGATCATTGAGCTGGTGACAGACAAGCCCTGGCAGTGGCAAAAGTAGACCATGGTTACTTTGGCGGTTTGAGGTTTTCCGTAAGAGGCTAGCGGCTCGAAACTTAGTGAGAGCCTAACTACCACTTCCGAGTGCAGGTCACCATTCCACTTTGGGCTCACTCACAGAGAGCCCAACGGGTTGCAGTTTTCTGGACACAGCACGTCGTTATTTCTGCAGGTTGCAGGGGACTGGTCGCACCAGTCAAGGGAGTCTTCCTTGGCTTCTCGGTGTCCACTGTGGTCCTTCTTGCTGGAACCAATGGGTTTTCACTAAGGGCACATGCCGATCATGCATTTCCAGTATTAGTCTCCTCGGTGGACTTAAGTGTCCTCGCTTTGCACAGCAGTAAAGTCCTAGGTTCTGTTGTCGGTGACAACATCTTTTTTTTGCCTCTTCTCAGTTTCAAGTTAGAACTGGGGGTCAGGTGTCAGGGGAGCCCCTTAAATCCTAGATTTAGGGGGGCCTAAGGGTGTGAGGGACAGTGTCCAATGGGTAATGGTCCCTGCGGCTAGTCCACACCTGAAGTGACAACTTCCTGTGGGAGTAGGTCACTTTTCTACCCAGAACCTACTATTCATAAGGTTTGCCAAAATAACAGAACCTTCCCTCGGCTGTACGGACCTCCTAGCCCACCCTAAATGTGTGGGTAGTCTTTTGGAGGTGAAAGCCTTCTACATAGCTAACATTCCCACCTGTCAAGGTGGACAGGGCGGGGAGGGCTTTGTCCTTGAGTGGGGGACAAGGATTTGCATAACAAGGGTGGTGAAAGCCTTGAGGCTCACCTCCTTGATTACTATGACACTAGCCATCCTGGGAGGGAGGAGGTATGACCTCCTTCCTGTCCAGGCCCTTTGTCTCTGTCCTGGGGAAGTAACAGTAGAACCAGCGGGAGGGCAGACTCTTGTCTGGGGTCGGAGATGGCTCGGAAGAGCTCGCCAAAGCAAGAGAAACTGGCAACTTGGTGGGCATCCTCTATGGATGCCACCAAGGTACATGTCAGTTAATCCTGGCCACAAGAATTGTGGTCAGGGTTCAAAAGCACAGTGTCTGATACCAAACAGGGGAAAATTGGTCCTGCTTTCATGGAGCTGGACATCTGGGGACTGCCCGGGTGCCAGTCCATGTTCTCCTATTGACCATCGGTTACTCATGGTAGTGTTACATTTTAAATGCTATCACAGGGTCATATATGCTTATGCATATATGTCCACACACATAACACAGTGCCCCCTGCCTCCTGGGCTATATCGGGCCTGCCTTAGGGGTTATTGATCTATGCTATGGACAGTAAGGTGGACTCTGCCTGCACTTGGTGTGGGCAGGGTCGAACTTGAGCAGATAAGTTGCTCATGCAGGCTGACATGGCAACTCAGCAGTCTTCACTTTTACTTGGGTCACACAGGGTGGCACAATCAGTGCGGCAGCCCTACTGACCCCGTTACCACCCCCGCCCTGGGTACCACTCATACCATTACTAGGGACTTACAGGGGTGGGTTTAAAACATTGTGGTACAATTTGAGGGAAAGAGCACTGGTACTGGGGCCTGGTTAACAGGCCTCAGTACACTTTCAGGTCAAATGCAACATCATCCAGCAGGAAAAAGTAGGGGGTGACAATCCACAAAAGAGAATTCACAACAGTTCCACTATAGGAACCAAGAGTAACTAAAACCAAAACATTTTATTCTACATATTAAAAGCAATGAAGGGACCCGGGGTCACTTAGGCGATGCAGGCAGGGCACAGGGGGCTTCTCAGGCCAGCCACCGGCTGGGCTAGGATGAGGGCTGCCTGCTGGTCACTTCTGCACTAGTAGGTGGTTCCTCTCGGTCCTGGGAGATGCGGGTGCAGTGCTTGGTCCAGGCGTTGGTTCCTTTGTTACCAGGCAGTCGCGGTCAGGGGGAGCCTCTGGATCCTCTCTGCCGGCGTCACTGTGAGGGTGCAGGGAGGTCGACTCAGGGTGCCTACATCGTCGTAGTCGCCTGGGAGTCCTCTCTGCAGTGTTGGTTCTCCTGAACTCAAGCAGGGGCGTCGGGTGCAGAGTGTGAAGTCTCACGCTTCCGGCGGGAAGAGAGAGTTCTTTAAAAGTTGTTTCTTTGTTGCAAAGTTTTTGCAGGTTTTTAACAGTGCCGCTGTTCTCTGCAGCTTCTTGGTCCTTCAGGTTCAGGGCAGTCCTCTGAATCCTCAGAGGTCATTGGTCCCTGTCGGATGCGTCGCTGTGCAGGTCCTTTGATTCTGGAGACAGGCCGGTAGGACTGGGGCCAAGTCAATTGTCGTCTCCGTCGTCTCAGCGGGCTTTCAGGTGAGCAGTCCTTCTTCTTCTTGTAGGTTGCAGGAATCTGATTTCCTGGGTTCAGGGTTGCCCCTAAATACTGAATTTAGGGGTGTGTTTAGGTCTGGAGGGCAGTAGTCAATGGCTGCTGTCCTTGAGGGTGGCTACCCCTTCTTGTGCCTCCTCCCTGAGGGGAGGGGGGCACATCCCTATTCCTATGGGGGGAATGCTCTAAAACCAAGATGGAGGATTTCGAAAGGCAGGGGTCACCCCAGCTCAGGACACCTTAGGGGCTGTCCTGACTGGTGTGTGGCTCCTCCTTGTTTTTCTCATAATCTCCTCTGGACTTGCCGCCAAAAGTGGGGGCTGTGCCAGGGGGTGGGCACCCCACTAGCTGGAGTGCCCTGTGGCATTGTAACACGAAGCCTTTGAGGCTCACTGCTAGGTGTTACAGTTCCGACTTTGCCTTTTTCTCCCCCCCAATACACACAATCTGCAATGGCAGTGTGCATTTGTTAGGTGAGGGGTCCCATAGGGTGGCACAACACATGCTGCAGCCCTTATGGCCTTTCCCTGGTCACAGGGCCCTTGGTACCACTGGTAGCTTTTACAAGGGATTTATCTGTGTGCCAGTGGTGTGCCAATTGTGGAAACAATGGTACATCTTTAGTAAAAGAACACTGGTTTTGGGGCCTGGTTAGCAGGGTCCCAGCACACTTCTCAGTCAAGTCAGTATCAATATCAAGCAAAAACTGGGGGGTAACTGCAACAGGGAGCCAAGTGCTGGGTGCAAATACTGATATTGTAAGTGCTGTTCTAATACAGATTTGTAAGTGCTGTGTAAAAATACTGATTTGTACGTGCTTTTGTGCAAATAGTGGTGTTGTAAATGCTGTGTACAAATACTGACTCTGTACATGCTGTACCTTTGTAAGTGCTGTGTACAAATATTGATTTGTAAGTGCTGTGTACACATAGTGACATGGTTAATTGCTGTGTACAAATACTGATTTGTAAGTGGTCTACAAATACTGACTCTGTAAGTGCTGTCTACAAATACTCACATTGTAAGTAATGTGTAATGTGAAAATACTGATGTTGTAACTGCTGTGTACAGAAACTGATTTGTAATTGTGGAGAAATATTGATGATTTAAATGCTGTATACAAATACTGATTTGTAAGTGTTTTGTGCAAATACTGTTGTAAGTGCTATGTGCAAATACTGATTCTGTAAGTGTTGTGCACAAATTCGATTATATAAGTGCAGTGTGAAAATACTGACTCTGTAAGTACTGTGCACAAATTCTGATTCTATGAGTGCTGTGTGAAAATACTGACTCTGTAAGTGTAACTGCATACATATACTGAATTCTAAGTGCTATTTGCAAATATTGATTTGTAAGTGTTGTGTACAAATTGTAACTGCTGTGTGCATATACTGATTTGTAAATGGTGTGTACAAATACTGATTTAACTGCTGTATGCAAACACTGACTCTGTAAGTGCTGTGTACAAATACTGACTTTAGTGGGGTATACAAACACTGACTCTGTAAGTACTGTGTACAAACACTGATTTAAGTGCTGTATACAAACACTGACTCTGTACGTACTGTGTACAAATACTGATTTAAGTGCTGTATACAAACACTGACTCTGTAATTGCTGTGTACAAATACTGATGTTCTAAGTGTTGTGTACAAATATTGATTTGTAAGTGAAATGCGCAAATACTGATGTGGTACGTGCTGTGTACAAACACTAATTTCTAAGTGCCATGTACAAATGCTGACTCTGTAAGTGGTGTGTTCAAATACTGATTGTAAGTGCAGTATAGAAATTCTGATTTTTAAGTGCTGTGTGGAAATACTCACATTGTAAGTGTTGTGTACAAATACTGATGTTCTAAGTGCTGTGTACAAATATTGATTTGTAAGTGCTGTGTGTAAACACTGACTTTGTAAGTGCCATGTTGTAGGAAGCTGGCTCTGTATATACCATATCAAAGTGAGATTTAGCGTGCGCAGAGTCCAGGAGTTTCCCAGCGGCTTAACAGAGGCTAAAGTAGATAATACTAATGCTCTCTTTTGTGGTAGTGTGGTCGAGCAGTTAGGCTAATAAGAGGGCAGCGCAAAGCATTTGTTGTACACACACAGAAAATTGATGAAGCACACACTCAATTACTCAACGCCATACCTATGGTTTTTATATAGCAAAAATATATTTTCTTAATTTATTTTTAGAACCACACAATTCAAGTTGCAGTTAAGTACCTTAAAGGTTTCGTATTTCACATAGGTATCAACAGTACTTTGTTTGAAACAGGTAAGTAATATAGTTTTTGAAATATTGGCAATAATCTGTTTTAAAAATGGACACTGCAATTTTCAGAAACAGTTCCTGGGGGAAAGAAATGTTAGGTAGGTTTACAGGTAAATACAACACTTACAGTTTCAGTCTCCAGGTTTTAGGAAGTGTACCTGTTGAGGTTCAAGTTAACCGCAAACACCCACTACCAGCAACATAGGGCCGGCCGGGTGCAGAGGCCAAAGTTGAGCAAATTTAACGTGGCTCCTTTGGAGACAGGGGGTATTTTGAATCAGGTCTGCCTGCAGGTAAGTACCCACGGCTCGGAGGACAGACCAGGGGGGATTAGAAGAGCACTGGAGGGGCCACAAGTAGGCACCAATCACACACCCTCAGTGGCACAGGGGCAGCGGGGTGCAGGGTGCTAACAGGACATCGGGTTTCCAATGATGGTCTATGAGGACACCCCCAGGGGTCACTCAGAGGCTGCATGCGAGGTCCAGTGGGGCGTCTCTGGCACACCACCGGTCGGACAGGGAGGAAGGTCGCCTACTAAACGATGTGGCACCGGGAGTCGGTTTCTCCAAGGATTCCGGGCTATGGGTGCAGTGTGTTCTTAGGCGTCGGATATCTTCGTCCGGAGCGTCGCAGTCAGGGGGGTCCTTGGGATTTCCTCTGCAGGCATCATTGTGGAGGGGTGGAGAGATTAACCCATGGTGGGCACTTGCTTGCAATCGTCTGGGGACCCTCTCTTGCTGGGTGGACAACCTGGACATGGGCCGTGGGCGTCAGGTGCACAGGGGTCGAGACTCACGCATCTGGAGTGAGGTGAGAGTCCTTAGTTGATAGTTTCTTTAAACAGAGCCACTGTCCTCGGGAGTTCTTGGTCCTCTTTGGGTGCAGGGCAGTCCTCTGGATTTGGCAGAGGTCGCTGGTCCCGCTGGAAGTGTCACTGGTCTTTTTACAGTTTCTTTGAAGCAGGAGAGAGGCCGGTAGGGCTGGGGCTAAAGCAGTTGTCGTCTTCCTTCTTCTCTGCAGGGGGTTTCAGCTTAGCAGTCCTTCTTCTCCTTGTAGGTCACCAGGAATCTGGTGAGCTGCGTTCAGGGAAGCTCTTTAATACAAGATTTAGGGGTGTTGCAAGGGCCAGAAAGCAGTAGCCAATGGCTACTGTCCCTAAGGATGGCTACACCCTTCCTGTGCCCACTCCCTTTGGGGAGGGGGGCACATTCGTATCCCTATTGGTCCTGTCCTCCTAACCAGGATGGAGGATTCTGCAGGAAGTGGGTAACTTCAGCTTGGACACCTTAGGGATGGTCCCAGCTAAAGTGATCACTCCTCCTTGTTTTTCTTAAGTTTCCCGCCGGACTTGCTGCCAAAAGTGGGGCTTTGTCAGGGGGGCGGGCATCTCTACTAGCTGGAGTGCCCTGGGGCATTGTAACATGAAGCCTGAGCCTTTGAGGCCCACTGCCAGATGTTACAGTTCCTGCAGGGGGAGAGTTGTGAAGCACCTCCACCCAGAGCAGGCTTTGTTTTTGGCCTCAGAGAGCACAAAGGCCCTCACCCCATGGGGTCAGAAACCCGACTTCTAGTGGCAGAGAGGCACAGACAAGTCAGTCCTACTCTAGAGGATTGGGTAACATACATGGGGCATCTCTAAGATGCTTTGTTTGTGTATTTTGTAATAAATCCCACACTGGCATCAATGGGGTTTATTATGCTGAGATACCAAACTTCCCAGTATTCAGTGAAGCCATTATGAAACTGTGGAGTTCGTAATGACAAACTCCCAGTCCATATACTGAATATGGCCACACTGCACTTACAATGCCTAAGACTCAGTAGGGGCATATTGCTCATGCAGCTATGCCCTTACCTGTGATTTTGTGCACCCTGCCTTAGGGCTTTAAAGCCTGCTAGGGAGATGACTTACCTGTGCTACATGCAGTGGTTTGTGGGCATGGCACCCTGAGGGGGAATGCCATGTCAACTTCGCCTTTTTCTCCCCACCAACACACACAATCTGCAATGGGAGTGTGCATGTATTTGGTGAGGGGTCCCTTAGGGTGGCACAACCAATGCCTGGTCACAGGGCCCTTGGTACCACTGGTACCTTTTACAAGGGACGTATCTGTATGTCAGGGGTGTGCCAGGGAAAGAACACTGGTGCTGGTGCCTGGTTAGCAGGACCCCAGCACACTCTCAAGTCAAGTCAGCATCAATATCAGACAAAAAGTAGGGGGGAGTAACTGCAACAAGTGCCCGTTTCCTGCACATGTACAAATACTGACTCTGCAAGCGCTGTGTTCAAATACTGGAGTTGTAAGTGCTGTATAGAAGTACTGATTTATACGTGCGATGCACAGATACTGACTCTGTAAGTGCTGTATAGAAATACTCATTTATAAGTGCTATGCACAAATACTGACTCTGTAAGTGCTGTACACAAATGCTCTTGACTGGAAGAATAGCAGTATATTCGATGACATATGCAGACTGATTCTCTATTTCAAATTCAGCAGAGTCCTAGGACTTGAATACACCTTGTTATTGCTTGTTCACTGCTCCCTTAAAGGCCTTGTACAGTAAGTGCATGGATCTGAAGTTTCATGTGCATCTTGGCGTGTGTCTTTTCTCTAGTACATCACCTCCCGCTGCACTCTTTCATTGATGTCAGTGGTTCAGAAAGGCCACTTTTACCTCAATCGTTTGCCTAATAAACTCAAATTCCAACATTGCTTGCCCATGGGTGATTGTGAGCTGGAGGCCAAAGAAAGCCTCTAGGCTGCATTGAAGCAATCGCAAACACAATAACACATCTCAGCTCAGTCTAGATGAGTAAATTGCCCAGAACATAAAGCAAGGATGGCTTTTGCTCTTATAACCTCCGAGACTGAAGCAGTGGAAGGACTGTCTAACGTTTTGTACAAACAACAAAACGAAAACTTTAGCTTAAAGTGTTTTGTAGCCATTTTAGTTGTAGCTCCATACACGTTATTTTAGCAAACTAGGCCTGCCACGGTGCACTTTAACCTAGACATATTTTATTCAGCTTTTTTTATTATTTTAACAATAGCCACATTCGCGGTCTTGTTTTATTTTCACTATCTAGCTGTGCTTTGCCTAGGCCAGCACTGCGTTCTTAAACAATACTTTTCTTTAACTCTGTGCTTTTCTCAAGGCTGCAGTAAGATAGGTTGCTGGTAAACGTGGTAACGTTTTGTCTCTAGTGTTCATAGAAACATACACAACCTTACGTAGGGACATTTTCTCAGAACATCTGCTGATTTAATATAAACACTTTTCTCTGTCCCATATGCGTGAGAGGGAGATTCCAGCCAGATGACCTCGACTGAATGCTGATTGCTGAACGCTTTGCTACAGCTGCTTTTGTAGACTACAGGCCTCTTGCTCAGGTATGAGGGATGATGTCTTCCCAGGGGAACCTGAAGGGCAGAACTAGAGCTTAACATTCTGTGCTCTACCATAGCCTAGGTAGGAATTATCTTAACAATTTTAGTGACAATATGTTAACGTTATTTTTATGCTTCACTCTCCTTGTCACAATTTTAATCCTGTCATGCTTCATCATCGTGGTTATTGTGTACATGCTTTATTATCTAAGGTGCAGTTGCTTCATTAAAACCTTATTGAAACATATACTGCCTCTGATTGTCCTTTTTTATGTGAGACTAATGTAAATGAGAGAAACGGATGTGATCTGAGTGACCCCGATTTCCCTGAGGAGTCAATTGTGTCATGCGCTTGGCTGCCCAATCATCCCTGCCCCTGAGTGGAGATGAGGCAAGGCTAGTTAGCCGGAGCAAAACCCGGATTAGGCTGACAGGTGTCACCTGTAGTGGGCTTAAACTCAGTCCCCCACACCGCAGGTGATTCTGCCACTCAAATCCAGTAGCCTCATTAGAATAATGAGAGTCTACGCGACATGGGGCCGCCACCGTTTGGTCACGCTCTAATTTTCGGGTCCACCTGAGTATCTTTATCTCACTACATGCAAAGACATCTCAGTACTATATACGGAGACCTCTGTGGTATTGAGGATTTACTCCTCAGCTAAGTAGGGAGTACCCAACTAATGCTAGGTTGTTCAAGCTTGAAATATTAAAAGGATAACCCCCATTTGGTGTGCCTATCTCTGAACAAAATTTACCATTCGTTATGGCGAATCCACAACAGGTAGCAATTCCAGTCAATATGAGACCACCCCTTACTGAACATTTATTGGCACATGGCCTTACAGCCCAGGGGGGTCCAGTTACATTTGTTGTTGAGGCTCATCCAGGCTACGGAACAGAATTTTTTGTATTCTTGGGTCACATTTCCAGCAGCCGATGGGAACACAAATACATTTCATCACTTCACACCTGCAAATATACCTGCACAATACAGAGCATATGCATATCTAGAAATACATCTATGTTATCAAGAACATAATAATTGGCTTGATGGCGCCCTACCCCATACAACTTTACATGTTAGAGTAGGTCCTCTAAGTAATGCGCCCTACCCCATACAACTTTACATGTTAGAGTAGGTCCTCTAAGTAATGATGGTCCTACCTGGCCTTTATTGGTCACTTATACCCCTCATCCTGATGCAACAACCTTGATGGGAGCTGAAGTCCATGGCTTATATGCTGAGCTGACGGAAATATACAGAGGATTAGTACAGTTTGTAATGCAAACATTAAATCCAAACCCAGCACGTACGGCTCCGGCGCAACCACATGCAGTGACGCAAGGCATTAATCCTGCGACTGTACATTTGATCATGGGTAAAGTACCCGCCAAACGAGAAGACATTCAATTTTGGTTAACTCAAAAAACTAAACGCACTGGAAGCAGTATTTCCCCATGCGGGACCTCAGAATAAGCATAGGATATGAACTATGTGATTGCCATTTGGGAGGGTTCCCATAATAGATAACTGCAATACTTGGGGCACTGTATTTGCCACGTTCTATATACTGCACATGGTACACTGACACTTGCCACTTTACTGGAAGTGTTGAAACATATTCAAGATGAATACGGGGCTGCCCCGGCTCTGGACTTGGGAATGCCGCTATGGAGCAATTTTGGCACAGTATCCTCAATTATATTAAGTAACCTTAAAGGGGAATCGGTGGCATTAGCGGTGTGCATGCGGCTCTGGGACATTCCTCTACAGCAGTGGTCTTCAAACTTTTTAATGCTGCGCCCCCCCAGTTGAAAAATAAAAATCATTGGGCCCCCCCTCAGAATTTTTCACAATTATTTTAGAAAGTTGGCAATGTTTAAATATGCCTGAACCTATTTAAACATTGCAGTTAAGTACTATTACCTTTTTAAAACTGCAATAACATGCTTCTGCTTAAAACAAAGGCATTTTATCTGTATAATATTTCTTTTGGCCAGAGTTTGGCGCCCCCCCTGGGATCAGTTAAGGCCCCCCAAGGGGGGCCCGCCCCCCAGTTTGAAGACCTCTGCTCTACAGGATCAACAACGTGAGCTGCCAGAGATTATCACGGAGACCTACTCTAGCATTGGTCAAGAGAGTCTTGGGGCCAGACCTACAAAACCACAATTCCAGGGTAAATCTAATAAAGATTCTACCAAGCAAGCTCCTGAGGGTACTAAGAAACGCTGGGACAAAAAACAACAAACACCTAAAAAATAAAGGGGGAATCTCCGTATGCGGAGACCCCACAAAATAGATATAATCTCAGAAATAGAGGTAATATAAAAATGCCTGACAGATATCAATATACTGATACACGCCAATCTCGTTCCTTTCAGGAGTCACCGGAAAAACACAGTGAGAGAGGTGGGCGGTTAGAGTGAAGAAATGAGTATGTGAAACCGAGACAGAAGTTTCTGTTAAAAAAGAAGAGAAGCTTCCCCAACAGAAACCCCAATATAAATAGAAAAAAGTGTCAGTAGTTGCAGTTCATCATGCCACCCAAGAAGAGGCCACTGTTGAAGAACAAGAAGTGGGCATTAGTGCTATTAGACAGCGCGGCAGAGGTCACAATATTACACCGTAATCTTCTAGAGCATCTGGAGATGAAAGCAACTGATGACTTCCTACAAGTAGAAACTGTGGATATGCGTGTCTCCACGCCTGATCCACAGGATCAAGAACAAGGAACAAGAAGTGGGCATTAGCGATATTAGACAGCGCAGCAGAGGTCACAATATTACACCGTAATCTTCTAGAGCATCTGGAGATGAAAGCAACTGATGACTTCCTACAAGTAGAAACTGTAGATATGCGTGTCTCCACGTCTGATAGGGTGTACAAAGTAACGTTACAGTTAGAAGGAGACATTGAGCACACAATCGACGCAATCTTTTGGGACCGTGTTGTAAATATATGTGATATGCTACTGGCCGAAAGGGATTGGCCACCTGACTTTGTCCGTACTTGCCCATATGGAGAAGATGTTATCAAACCTTCTTTCTCGCCACTTGTTCCCGAGGAGCTCGCAGAAACCTATGCCATTGATTGGGCACTGGTGCAGGCACCCGTGTTATATTGCAACCACGTAGGGTGGTATAAAGACTCCCCCTATCATGTAATGCCTATTAAAAATCAACCACAACCCCAGTATCCAATAAAACATGATGCTAAATCACTTGTGAGGGAAATCCTCACACAATTGGAGTACCCGGGCGCATTCGAACCCAGTGTCTCACCAATGAATAATCCCTTATTCCAGTAGCTAAACTGGACCATTCGTACAGAATAGTCTTAGACTACTGATACTTAAACAGTCATACATGCACATTCGTTATACAAAACTTACATAGGACAGCACTCATTAACAACATAGTGCGCAAAAAATACCAAACAAAACTAAACATTTCCACTGGCTTCTTCTGCCAAAATATAGCACCTGAGAGTAGAGACCTAACAAGTTTCAGCACACTAGGCTCCCAGAAAAAATTCTGTTGTTTACCCCAGGGGTACAAGAACAGTCCAGGACTGTTTACTGCTCATGTGAATTCAATATTGCACGACATTGACCCTGAAGCATTGTCCTATGTAAATTATATTTATCTCATGGATGATGAATTACTGCAACATTTAAGACAGGTAACCCGCATTGTTGTGGGATTTGCAGAGTTCGGCTATAAATTCAATTTGAAAAAACATAAATAGCCCTCCTTAGCGTCCTGTTTTTGGGACATGAGCTATCAAGTGAAGGAAAGAGCCTAGCGCCACAATTCTTGGAAAAATGCGTGCAGTTACAACCTCCAAATATGATTTAAAAACTCCAATCCCTATTGGGTTTCCTAAATTTTGGCAGAATTTACATTCCAGATTATGCCTCACGCATAATGCCATTATATGACTTAATACGTCCAGACTTCTCAAGTAAATTTTGGACAGTCGAACACGCACGCATTCTCAGAGCTTTGCAAATAGACATGCTTGCAACACAACACCTATACACAAGGGACAACAAAAAACATCTGGTCATCAATGCAATTGCTAGTGCCATTGGTTTCTCTATGTAACTTTCAATGAGGGTGAGACAGTCCCGATTGCTTACAAATCACATTTGTATTCAGCAGCAGAACAACGGTTTGCTCCCACAGAGAAAATTCTCACTGTTGTTCAGATGGCTGTCATTAAAGACAGACCAATAGCACAGGGGAACTGCATTATTGTTGTGTCTCCAATTCCAGCCCTTGAGGCTGCTACCAAAGCCAGTGTTCCAAACGCTAAAGCATTACATCCAAGTTGGATTCAATGGGCAACGTCTTTGACAGCCATTGATGTTGACTTCATTTTTGACCCAAAATGAAAAACTCAAGAATTTTTCCAATATGAACTAGGATACCCAGTTCCAGCAAATACACTGCCTATTGATCAATATCAAAGAGTCATGTTCACTGATGGCTCAGCACAACCTGCAATAGGCACAAAATATCAATACTCTGCTGCTTGCGCAGTCAAAAGCAGCTACATGGAGGATAATGAATTTTGTCCCCAGCATACATACACGCAAACCCTAGGAGGCTCTGTTGCTGGCACTGGAACATACGTATCCTGCACAGTTAACACTGATGGTTTGTGATTCGTACTACTGTGTCCAGTCCTTCAATGAATACCTGCATTACTGGCGCCAGAATGGGTTCAGAGATTCTAAAGGCAACACCATCAAACACAGACTTCTGTGGGGGAAAGTAGCAAATCTGAAGGAAATGCTACCAAACGTCCATGTTGTACATACACTTGGACACCAGCACGTTGGAATACACATTGCTGAAAATACACTGGCTGATGAAGCAGCCAAATCAGCAGTAGCTACGGCTGCTGTTGCTGCAGTAACCCGTTCTGGAACGAAACCAGACAATGACATATGGGCTGCTGTGAAAGCCATGGCTGAAGGCACGCCCTATCCAAAAGCACTGACTGCTAAATATCCCTACTGAAGGGGAGGCTGCCTTGATGCCGAAGTAAAAATACCTGGTGTGGGGAGTAATTCCCAACAAAGACATGAGATCAGAGTTGATTAAAGCTGCACATGAAGGGGTTGCATCTGCTCATGCTGGTGTGGTGGCTACAATAGCTTTATTGCAAGCACGTTATTGGTGGCCAGGTCTATACAAACAGGCCAAGCAGTATGTCCTTTGTTGTGACATCTGCCAACAAATTAAGGGTTCCACCATCAAACGCCCACCGCCGACACCCCTCCTAATTTCCAATAAACCATTACAATGTATGTACTTGGACCATTGTGGTCCCCTAACACTGGAGAGTGCTAAAAATACTTCTTAGTCGCTGTTGACTCTTGCTCCAGATTTCTATGGGTGTGGCCACAATGCTTGGCTGACCCTCAGACTGTTATTAAAGATTTGCAAGTCTTTATTGGCACACATGCAGCTGCGGCTTTCCACTTGGCCCAAGGCCCTGCTTTTGCCTCAAGGGCATTCAAGGACGCCATGACTTAGTTAGGGGCCCAACTCATTACTCGTTTCCATTTCATCCTGAGGGAAATAGCGTAGTGGAGCGACAAAACTGTGATTTAAAGCAGTCCTTAACAGCCAGAGTCTTAGGTACGAGTCGTAGTTGTCTTAACCACCTGTATGGATTCCAGGGAGCACTTAACAATCTGCCTAGAAGGTCCCTGGGGGTTCGTACTTCATACGAGTGCCTGTTTGGAACTCAAATGTATGGTCCAGATCTTAATGATACTGGCGTGGAGGCAGCAGAAACACCTTTTGACATAAATGAAAGTGTCACTGTCTTGCAGGAATTACAACAGTTTCGTGATGACAATGCTTCTGCCACTGCTGCCTCCGCAGGAATTAAGGATGTACCTAAAACACCTACCGGCTGGATTCTTAAAGTTGGGGATCTGGTACGTGAAAAAGTTGCTGTGAAAAGGGGTTCAGTCCTTCTTATCGTACACTGGTCCCAGTCTTGGGAATACACGGTACCAGAACTGTCATTCTACCACCGTTGGCTGGTGCTAAAGAATATCGCTTTGCATCAATCGACAATGTCAAGTTACACCATGTGGCTGATCCTGCACAGCAGACCAAGATGAGCAGCCAGTAGTTTCCGAATCCCTCTCACTACTAGTCAAGACGTCCCTCTACAAGATTTGAGCAGTAACGCCTGCACCTCTCTCAGCTTAGGGAGGGTGGAAAATGATCTTGCATTAGTTCCACTAACATCTGTTACAACAAACAATACTGAAAGTACTGATCGATTTGACACAACTTCAACAGAGACGGATGGCCTAATTTACTATGAACCACAGCGGGAGATCCCTACCAGTTCTCTTCCTGCAAATATGCCTCCAGTTTTTGCACAAACTGCTTCTGGATACTTTGCCGACATCAACAACACTTTCTTGGACTCATTTGCGTCTTCCACATCTGAACTGCCATCCTTCATGTAAGCTGATATACTGGCTTAAAACAAATTACTTCATTCTCCCATATAGCTATCTGTGGCTTTCCTTGACTTTATTAACTTTCCTCCTTTGGATTGGCTTTGCCATAACATTCTTTTTATCAATACATGGTCATTTTCTTCCTGAAAGATCAACAGTTCAACGCGTCGATGAGGTCCTAAAACCCCATTTTTCTTCTAACAAGTTACCCAGAGACTTCTATTTTGTGAACATTTCCGCTATGCCAATTCCTGATGGGATTGTTTGGGATAAAGTCACATTTGATATATACGGTCTCACAGAGGTCATTCAAATACCATATGTGTTTAAACTTTCAATGAACTATGTAATAATACCCAGAGTTGTTTCTGATGACTGGGATGTGAAAACAGCAGTTGATTCTATGATGACTGAATTGCAGTACTTTACTGTATTTGAAAGTGAGGATGTTTATCAATCTAAAGAGAATTATGGTGATATGTTTTGTTATAATTATTATGGGCACCATTTCGTTCACAGAGCAAGTACCCAAAAGACTATTTTTAATTACACACAATGGGAACATTGTCCAACTCCACCACAAGGGAGTTCTAAAACATATTCTGGAAAGTTTGCATATTTTTCTGGGCACAGTGTTAAAAATGCTGAGTCATATTATTTTAAATTGCCATCTATGGAAAATGTACACATATTATTGACAGATACGAAATTCATTCATTGGGATTCCCTTGTTTCCTGGTTGGCTATAGAAGGCTATGAATATTGGTGGAAGTCGATTGACTTAAAAAGGGTGTGGGGGCAAGAAATTGGCAAATAAGGGGGAAGGGAGCTTTATTTAGAGCATGCCTGATACCTGTTCAAATGATATTTTTAAATGAAACTGTACAACAGACAAGTTGTTTAGGCTTAGCAAAAATTAAGGATTTGAATGCGCTCAGTATTCCTGCCCCTGCAAAATTTTACAAATGGCAAACGTATACAAATGCAACTGAAGATCAGCTCGATGAATGGGTCCAGAATGGCACGTTTAATGCTTCACTGTCATGTCCTGGTGGGTGGTTATAGTGGCCAATAGATACTAATGGGTGTCATAAATGTTTATAACCTCCACAGGGTTTTAGAACAAGTAGGCCAGACCCTCGCTATGTGTCATCTGAACATGCAGGTATAGGGAAACTATACCAGCAATGGTTGAAGAGTTCCTCAGTAGATGCTGTTAGAGAACACCTCAGTCTCTAGTCTAATAACACTGATTTACAGGATTTGCTGTTAGGCCCCAGAAAACAACGCAGAAAGCGCTTCTCATACGCAGTACATAATGAAATTTGGAAGCTTTCCCAACAAGAAGGTGCTGCCCGGCTAAGGCAAATAGATCAGGAAAACTTACAGAAGGCATTAGCTGTTGTAGATAATGGGATTAATACCCTGTCCGACCAGATATACACCTTAAACAACATTGTTTCTTCTGCAATAGACATAATACAAAGTGATATGTCTTCTTTACACCATGAACAGAGTCAACTAAGGTCCATTATGCAGTTGGGTTGGACACTATAAACACTTAAGGTAGGTCGCGTTCCCTGGCAAAACGTTAGTGCAAGGGACATATTTTCCACATTTAATTTATTGCGACAACAACAACTAATGGCTACGAAAGGAGAGACTTATGTGATGTTAAATATTGAAAAGTTACAAAAGTTGCCTTTTACTGTGGCCAAAATACCATCTGCTGAGTGGTTAATACACGGGGTCATTAATCTGCCTATTTCAAGACTTCAATTCACTTCCTGTTTAAAACACATTCCAGTAGGCAGGTATGAAAGGCTAAGAGATAGTTACATCCATGAGGTGTGGGAGCTGCCCTTCTCATACAAATGTCTAAGTGGCATGAAAGAGGTCTTTCTTAGTGGCAGTGAATGTGAGGCTTCTGTCAGCCATTTGATGGTTTGTAAACAGCTGTCCTTGCACGGGGCGTGTAACGCTTCGGCAGCGAACATGGCTCATTATCTGAAGGGAGTTCCAGTCCCCTTGATTAGACCTGCATTCCAGGTGATCTCAGATGGCAGCTATGTCCTCCTCAATAGTGAAAACTGTTATTGGATGCGGGCCGGAATAGTTTATGTTGTTTCGGTCTCTAAGATTGTTACATTCTGCAGGAACGTAATTTTTTCTCCCACAAGACAAAGAGAAGTAGCTGAGATTTGGCCCCATATTGCTACTTCTAATGTGAATTTTGACAAGTTGAGCTGGCTCAAGGCTTTATTGTTCCAAAAACATGCAGTGTGCACATCTGCACGTGAGACCTACGATCTTCAGGTGGCAAGGTCATCAGCAGAGATACAGTCCCTTTTAAGTACTAACTTTCCAAGACACTTTCGTGAGCTCATAGGAAGAATATTTAATGCGTCCAGTACTACTGGAATCGCAAATTTCTTTAAGGCTGTTGCTTCTGGTTTCGTTCACATCTTCTCCTCTATATTCAGTTTAATACCATTAGCCATCCACTCAATATTCTCCAGTATTTTTGGGGGATTTCCGATAACTTTGGCTATAATAGGTGCCATTTTTCTATTGCTACTTTTTCTTTGCAATGGCTATCCCGCCGCAACAAGGAGATCTGAAAGCGCTCCCACCAGCTCAGCTGTGTCGTGAACAGATGATGCAGTACTTTGAAACAACACTCCTGGAGCAATTGGAGTGTGACTGATCTCTGTCATTCAGACCGGTTTTGCATTGTGTGCAGCCGTGTTTCAGTGCCTCTGGTGCTTGTTCGAACATGCACTGAAAGTTTGTCTTCCTACACAGCACTTGCTTTCATTGGACGCCGATCTGTTGATGTTCTCGCTGAGGGCTCATTACTAGACATGCGAATTGAGGGTGCGTTTGCTACAGGAAGCTGCTTATGAGTTGCCCTTCATGGAGGATGAAGCTCCAAACTCATTGTTGGGCACACTACGGAATGCTGCTGCCTTGGCTGGAGCTCAGGCTTTGGAACACGAATGCTCCTTGGTTTTCCTTGGCGCTGAACTTCCTACTTTACCACCTGCCGAAGTGGAAGATTTCCTGTCTTCAATTACCCCGGATTCAATTGGCAACTTCCAAAATGAATCTGACTCTTGAAATTTGGCCTTTTTACGCCACAGTTACCATTTTAAATTGTCCTTTCTACACATGCTCAAGTGTCTTTTAACACGTCATTATTGACACTTTTTCTATATGCCTTAGATTGATTTTTATAAGCTTTTATTTATAATTAGGTTTTGAACAAACTTGGAATTGGCAAGGGGAGGGTGTTGTGTAGCCATTTTAGTTATAGCTCCAAACACGTTATTTTAGCAAACTAGGCCTGCCGCTGTGCACTTTAACCTAGACATATTTTATCCTGCTTTGTTTATTATTTTAACAATAGTCACATTTGACGTCTTGTTTTATTTCTCTCTATCTAGCTGTTCTTTGCCTAGGTCAGCACTGCTTTCTTAAACAAGACATTTCTTTCACTCTGTGCTTTTCTCAAGGCTGCAGTGAGATAGGTTGCCAGTAAACGTGGTAAAGCTTTTTCTCTAGTGTTCATAGAAACATACACAACCTTACTTAGGGACATTTTCTCCGAACATCAGCTGTTTTATTATAAAAACACTTCTCTGTCCCATACACATTAGAGGGAAATTCCAGCCAAATGGCCATGACTGTATGCTGATCTCTGAGTGCTTCGCTGAAGCTGCTTATGTAGACTACAGGCCTCTTGCTCAGGAATGAGGGATGATGTCTTCCCAGGGGAACCTGAAGGGCAGAACTAGAGCTTAACATGCTGTCCTCTAACATAGCCTAGGTGGGAATCATTTTAACGATCTTAGTGACAATATGGTAGCGTTATTTTTATGCTTCACTCTCCTCGTCACAATTTTAATCCTGTTATGCTTCATCACCCTGGTTATTGCAGTACATGCTTTATTATCTAAGATGCAGTTGCTTCATTAAAAACTTATTGAAACATATACTGCCTCTGATTGTCCTTTTATATGTGAGACTAATGTAAATGAGAGAAACGGATGCTATCTGAGTGACCACGATTTCCCTGAGGAGTCAATTGTGTCATGCGCTGGGCTGCCCAATCATCCCTGCCCTTGGGTAGAGGTGAGGCAATGCTAGTTAGCTGGAGCAAAACCCGGATTAGGCCGACAGGTGTCACCTGGAGTGGGCTTAAACTCAGTCCCCTACACCCACAGTGCAAGTGATCCTGCCGCTCAAATCCAGTAGTCTCATTAGAATAATGAGAGCCTTGCGGCAAAAGCACTCCTTGCAATTAGAGCATGTGGAGGCCTTAGAAGTCCATGTTCCTTATCCACTTCCATTTATTTGAAAGTTTTCAAATCTAATTTCCTTGAGGTACCTGCTTGGGTCTTACACAAATGACCCAGATTTATGAGCTTTCCAAAGTGTGTTATCATCCAATCACTGAGTTAAGTGCTTAAGCTCCATGATTTAAATGCTACTATGCCAACACATGTTTCACGCCTTTATCTGCTGCTTCTTCAGGGCTGTAGATTCACACACACAAAGACAAACATTAAAAAATCCTTGCACAGTGTGGCATCATATTGATATAACATAGTATTGGCCACATTTATTTTAATACTCCTTCCTTCTTTTGTGCTAAGAACCATCTGTTCCCAAACCCTTTTACATATGTTCTTACCACGTTTTGAGATTCCAAAATTTTTTTTTGAATCACAAACTGGGTTCAGAAAATTTGCAGAATCACAATGTGAAAGAAGAATGATAGAGACGTTTCTTTCAAATTGTGATTCTGTAACTTACATAACAGTGGTTTGTGACCATAATTCCCACAGCAACCCATTGACCAATTACTGACTCCAAGCAGGGGTGCTAACTGAATTGCAAATTGGAAGGCGTCCCCTTGCATCCCTTTCCCTTTGGGAATTGTGGTGGAAGTTTTATGGAGAGTTTGCAGTGGTCCAGGGTGTAACTGCCTTCTGCCACCTAAGTTCTCCAAAATGGAAAAAACCTTTTTTTTTTAAAGTAGCTTTTGTTTCTTTAAGGAACTCAGGCAGCTTTTAAATAGAATGTTTCCATCTTGGAATTCGGTCACAAGGGTTAGCAAATTGCGACCCCCCTAATGAATATTAATTAGGCGGGTAGTTCTTTTAACCCTCAATTTGTTATTTTGTGAAGTTAACTAATCATCTGTCTCAACCCCATGTGAAGGTTAAACCATTCAACAATGATCTTCTTTGCAACTAAAAGTAGAATATTAAATACACTAAAGTTTCCCTATAGTAAATTCCACCCGCTCCCTAGTAGACCCTTGTAATAAATATATATATTTAACCAGATTTATAATATAACAAGAAGTATTATTTTTTTACCTCACATACTTGTTTTCTTTGCAGTGGCGTGACCTGTCTCTTGCAGTTGTGCAGACCTTGTGCAAGGTAGGAGTAAGAAAGCCTTTTGTGAAAATGGTAAGGGTGATGAGGTAGATGGGGAAGGTACTGGTTGTCTGTCCAACGCCAGGCATCTGCATGTATGTCACTGTACACTTCTGTTAAGCAAGGGTGTGTCCTTTAATGGCACCCAATATTGCTACAAGACACACAGCAATACTTCTTGTGAACTCCTGGGTGGCATGAGTCATGAAACTCATGGTTCTCCTGTTGGCCCTCTCTTCTGCAGTGCCTTTCTTTTGATCGCATGTCCCCCAACACCTGTATGCCTTCTCTAAGTGCCAAGCATGCATTTTTGCTATTTCCCACAATTGCCGCTGAGGGTTGAGTTGATTATTTCTGCATCTTTTGATTGTCCAGCCTCTATTGCATCAACTCTTCTGCTTATTGTCTGAGGCACTGTACAGTACTCATAGGGGTGAGGAGCTGTGCTGGAGTTGGTGCAGGTAGATTTATGTTCGTCCCATCTTCTGAGGTCCAGGTCTCAATGTCAGAAACAAACTTTGTGGTACCCACATCCTCCTGCCCTTTCTCAACCTGTTTTTCCTAACCGCCGTCCTACCTCTGCGGCCTCACCAGGTGCGTGGGCCACAGATACCGAAGAGATGTTTTTTTGCACATAGAATCTGGTCTGCTTCCCAGAGGCAGCAGTATCACTTGCAGCAGCGCTTGGTGTGGTGGCACATATCAGAGCTATAGGTTGTTGTTATAGTTGTGGCGGTGGGTGAGGGGTGATGCTGCTGATGTAGCTAGTGGCAATAGCACGACTAGGAGTTTGTTTACTAGAACCCATTGCTAAAGCTTCAGATGCTCTATTTTTGATTCTTGCTGTAGGTGGTGCTAATATCTATGTAAGACCTGATTACTGGTTCCAGATGCAAAAAATATGGATACATGGTATCAGTATTAGTTGGCTATGGACAGTTTTATTAAACCTGATAGCTCTAGGGTGGTTTTCCACCAAACTTTCTTGCCTAACTCCTGACCTAGTTTTTTCTGGCTTTAGGACTCTGGTCACTTTACCACTGCTAACAGCTCCTTCCAGTGCTAAAGTGTGTGTGCTCTTCCTCTAAACATGGTAACATTGGCTTTACCACAATTGGCATATTTAGTTTACATATACATCCCTAGTAAAGTGCACTGCATGTGCCCAGGGCCTATAAATTAAATGCTAATAGTGGGCCTGCAGCATTGATTGCGCCACCCACTAAGTATCCCTATAACCATGTCTCCGGCCTGCCATTGCAGAGCCTTTGTGTGCAGTTATAAACTGCCATGTCGACCGGGCAAAATAACCATTTTGCTAGAACCAATGTGTATTTTAATACATATAATTCACACCTAAGGTAGGCCCTAGGCAGCCCAAAGGGCATGGTGCAGTGTATTTGAAAAGCAGGACATGTACTTTTAAGTTTTACATGTCCTGGTAGAGAAAGTTGTTTTCACCACAGCAAGGCCTTTCTCTCCCATAGGATAACATAGGGATTACCCAAATAAATCTTATATGTGTAGTTCAAAATCTGGAAGAGCTAAACTTGTCGAATTTGGTGTCTCTAGATTCTCAATTTGAAATCACAATTTATGGTGAAGTCGGATTATAAATAGCAATTCTGAAAATGCCACTTTTAGAAAGATGCCATTTTGTGACTTTAGCCATTTTTTGCCTGCTGCCTGTCTCTGCTCACATGTCTGGGGTGACAGCTGAGCTTTGTGTATTCCCTCTAGATGGCCACATACAATGGGAGGATGGGAGGGATGAGCTAGGCACAGTCTCACTTACCCCAGAATAGGCTGTGTCCTGTCCACACACAAAGGGCTGCATACAAACTGTAATGAGTCTGGAGCCAGGGCAGGAAAGAAGGACCTCTGTGCACCTCAAAGGCCTGCCTTTGAAGTCTTCGCGACTTCAAAGGCCGAAATGGGTATAAGTACTGGACCTCTAACACCACCAACTCAGTACACTTCTGGACCTGTGAAGACGCTGCCAGGAAGAAGAACTGTTGTGTTGCCAAAGGACTGTCACTCTGCTGGACTGCTGCTTTTCTGGACTCCTGCCTTGCTGTGCTACCCTCCTTCCTGCTGTCTGTTGCGCTGGGGAGAAAGACTGAACTTGCATCACTTGAAACTGAAGTGACTCCAAAGGCTAGCTGGCTGCCTCCTGATCTGACGTCTCAGGGAAATACAAGACTTTTAACCACCCTGATCCTGCACATGGACTTTGGCATCTGTGTGTCAGCCCTGCCAATTGGTGCCACTCCAGTCCTAGACCCTTGGAAGTGAGCTTAAGGTGTTTGCTTCAGCGGAATCGACACATCCTCTGCTGTGGGAGCAGAATCAATGCAACTCTTCAGTTGCGAGGAACCAAACTAATACATCTCCTCTACTGCACGGGTCGGAATCAACGCAACCAGACTCAAATTCCTGCTCCTCTTTGCATCTTCCGACCGGCCTTGGGAACTGCCACTGCAAAGCTATTTTCTTTGCAAGGTCCTTGCATCCCCATTGATGGCAGCCTAGATGACAACACTGAAAAACTCGGCATCGCAGTCTGCACTCATCAGAACCAATGCATTGTCTCGACTGCATAACACATCCCTGACACCACTCTTCACATCACAAGTTCCTGCACCTTGATCCTCAACATTGTAGCAGCAGAAAGTCACACCGTAGCCTCGCTGCATCTCAGAACTGACGCATCACTGCTGCTGCAGGGAGAAGAATCAATGCATCGCCTCTACTGTCTGGTTCAGAACTGATGCAATGCTCCAAAACCAGTATTCAAGGTACTTTGGTTCAGCGGGTCTAACTGTGTCCATGTAGTCGGAACATGTTCCATCTCGGGTGGCCTGAACTTTTGACTTTTTTCCAGTCCAGCACCACCAGATTACAATGGTTGGAGCTTCTTGCTTGTAAGCACTATTGTACAGTTTGTTCTTTAAAAATTCATAACTCAAGTTCTACTTATTGGATTTTTGTCCTTCTAGTCTTGTTTTATTTATTAAAATCAGTAATTTTTCTAACCTGGTGTGGAACCTTTTCTGTTGTGTATTCAATGCACAAATACTTTACACTTTGCCTTTAAGTTAAGTCTGACTACTCTGTGCCAAGCTACCAGAGGATGAGCACAAGTTAATTTAGGGTTCCTGACACTTACCCTGACTAGGATTGTGGTTGCTGCTTGGCCAGGGCTCACACCAGAGTTAACCAACAACTTAGTTTCTAACAGACAGGAAGAACAACAATGATTCTACAAAAAAATAGGGCTCTATTTATAAGCTTCATTTTGTAGTACCTCATGTATTACTACTCACAAACTTATGTGTGGAGGCTCATTCTCCGCCTCACCTCCCTTTTGAGGTGCAGAGATCTCTGCCCCAACTGCACAGTCATGACACGCATTAATATATTTCTTAGTAGTATCGGGTAGGTCGCTTCCCCGCCGCTGCAGCTCCACCTGCCCAGGACCCTGCCACTGGTTTGTAGGTCTTAGGTTTTTACCTTTGCGCTTTGCTTCTGAATCTCCTTCTCTCCCATGTTGTGCTCTGCTCCTGAATCTTCTCTTCTCTCCTGTTGTGCTTCTGATTTTCCTTTCCTCTACTGTTGTGCTTCTGGTTTTTTCCTTTTCTCTGCTGTTGTGCTTCTGATTTTCCTTTCTCTCCTGTTGTGCTTCTGTTTTTTTCCTTTTCTCTCCTGTTGTGCTTCTGATTTTCCTTTCTCTCTTGTTGTGCTTCTGGTTTTTCCTTTTCTCTCCTGTTGTGCTTCTGATTTTCCTCTTCTCTCCTGTTCCGCTTTCCCGCTCTCCCGCCTCCCGCTCTCCCGCCTCCCGCTTTCCCTCTCTCCCACCTCCCGCTTTCACGCTTTCTCGCCGCTGCCTCCCGTGCGGCCCGCTGCCCCTGCTCCCATTCGTTGTCCTCCCTCCCGCCTCCCGCATCCCAGCTGACCCCTCCACCCCCCCTTCCCTCTTATGGCGGCCGCTGCGCGGCAGAGACAGCAACCCTTGACCCTCGGGTAGGTCGCTTCCCCGCCGCTGCAGCTCCAACTGCCCAGGTCCCTGCCACTGATTTGTAGGTCTTAGGTTTTTACCTTTGCGCTTTGCTTCTGAATCTCCTTCTCTCCCCTGTTGTGCTCTGCTCCTGAATCTCCTCTTCTCTCCTGTTGTACTTATGATTTTCCTTTCCTCTCCTGTTGTGCTTCTGGTATTTTCCTTTTCTCTCCTGTTGTGCTTCTGATTTTCCTTTTCTCTCCTGTTCTGCTTTCCCGCTCTCCCGCCTCCCGATTTCCCGCCGCTGCATCCCGTGCAGCCCTGCCCCCGCTCCCATTCATTGTCCTCCCTCCCGCCTCCCAACTGACCCCTCCTCCCCCCCTTCCCTCTTATGGCGGCCGCGGCGCGCCAAAGGCAAGCCCGTCTGCGCCCATCCGCTCCTGGACCACGCCCAGCGCCAGAACCCCTGACCCCCACCGCACTCAAAACCCCTGTCTTAGATACCACACTGCCTCCCTCAACGCACTCAACCCCGGACGAACAGCCACCTACTACCAAGCCAGCCCTAAACGCACTCATGGACCCTTCGCCTGTCAAGCCTGCAAGTATACCTTCCACCGAGCCTGCAGACCTTCCACCGGCCCTCGCACCAACAACCACCTCAAGTGCATCCTCCTCAACACACGCTCCGTCCACAAGCACAACATCAAATTATGGGACCTCCTAGACACATCAGCACCTGACGTCGCCTTCATCACAGAAACCTGGATGAACGCCTCCTCGGCTCCTGACATTGCCTTAGCCATCCCCGATGGCTACAAGATCGCCCGGAAGGACTGCATCAACCAAACCGTGGGAGGAATCGCCATCATCTACAGGAACTCCATCAACATCATGACCACCACCGAAGACACCCCCCTCGCCGCTGAACACATACACTTCCAGATCCACACTGACCCCAAAACCACCCTCAGAGGAACTCTCATCTACAGGTCCCTGGGCCCACGCACCCAATTCAGCGAAACCATCACAGACTTCATCAGCCCGCACGCCCTAGCCTCACCAGACTACATCCTCCTCGGGGACCTGAACTTCCACCTGGCGAAAAACAACGACAACAACACCGCCACCCTGCTCAACAACCTCGCCAACCTCGGTCTCAAGCAACTGGTGAACACCCCCACCCACACCGCTGGCCACACGCTCGACCTCTTTTTTTCTGCCAGCAACCACATATCCTTCAGCCACTCCTCTGAACTACACTGGACCGACCACAGATGCGTCCACTTCACCTTCAAACGGGAGACCCACCACCATCGCACACAACAAATCCCCCGCAGACCCTGGAGCAAAATCTCCACAGAGCAGCTCCTGTCAACTCTGAACTAAAACCCACCAGCCATCACCACCGACGCCAACAACGCAGCCCTCAGCCTCACACAATGGATCACCAACTGTGCCGAAAACCTCGCCCCACTTAAAAGCGACCCAAGCTGGACCAACATCAGGAAACCCCTGTGGTTCACGGGCGCCCTCAAAGAATCCAAGAAATCCTGCCATACCCTCGAAAAAACCTGGTGCAGAGAACACACCTCAGAAAACATGTCAGCCCTCAAGATCGCCACCCGTGAACACCACCAGCTGATCCGCTCCACCAAAAGGGCATCATTCAAAGAGAGACTTGACAACAACACCCACAACAGCAAAGAACTCTTCAACATCATCAAAGAGCTCTCCAACCCCAGTGCCAGCTCCAACGCCATCACGCCCTCACAAGAACTCTGCAACTCCCTCGCTACTTTCTTCCATTGAAAGATTGCAGACCTACACGACAGCTTTGGACCCCAGACCCCGCCATCCACCATTGAACCAACAGCCCCCTCCACTACGCTCAATGCCCGGACCCCCATCAGCTCTGAAGAGACCAGAATCACCATGAACACCATCCACTCCGGCTCCCCCTCGGACCCGTGCCCCCATCACATCTTCAACAAAGCTGACTCCATCATCGCCCCCTATCTCCAGAGCATCATCAACAGCTCGTTCGCATCTTCCCCGAAAGCTGGAAACATGCGGAAGTCAGCGCTCTCCTGAAGAAGGCTGTCCCCAACGACCTGAAGAACTTCCGCCCCATCTCTCTTCTCCCCTTCCCGGCCAAGGTCATCGAGAAGACCGTCAACAAGTAGCTGACCAACTTTCTTGAAGCTAACAACTCGCTCGACCCTTTCCAATCAGGTTTTCGAGCCAACCACAGCACGGAAACCGCCCTCATCGCAGTCACCGACGACATCAGAACTCTGATGGACAACGGAGAAACAACCGCCCTCATCCTCCTGGACCTCTCGGATGCCTTCAACACCATGTGCCATCGCATCCTAATAACCCGCCTCCGCGCCACTGGAATCCTAGGACAGGCCTGTGACTGGATCATCTCGTTCCTCTCGGACTGAACCCAAAGAGTCTACCTCCCGCCCTTCCGCTCAGAACCCACCGAGATCATCTGCTGCGTACCACAAGGCTCATCGCTCAGCCCAACCCTCTTCAATATCTACATGAACCACCTCGCCGACATCGCTCGCAAACACAACATCAACATCATCTCCTACGCCGACGACACCCAGCTGATACTCTCCCTCACCAAAGACCCATCCACCGCCAAAACTAACCTACAGGAAGGAAAGAAAGACGTTGCGGAATGGATGAAGCTCAGCCGCCTGAAGCTGAACTCAGACAAGACGGAGGTCCTCATCCTCGGACATTCCCCGTCCGCCTGGGACGACTCCTGGTGGCCCACAGCGCTGGGCACCGCACCAACCCCCTCAGACCACGCACGCAACCTCAGAATCATCCTGGTCCCCCTCCTCACTATGACCAAGCAAGTCAACGCCGTCTCGTCTTCTTGCTTCCACACCCTTCGCATGCCAAGAAAAATCTTCCGATGGATCCCTGCCGAAACCAGAAAGACAGTTACCCACGCCCTCGTCACAAGCCGCCTGGACTACGGAAACACCCTGTACGCAGGAACCACCGCAAAGCTGCAGAAATGTCTTCAATGCATACAGAACGCCTCCGCACGCCTCATCCTCGACATACCGCGCCACAGCCACATATCCACCCACCTGAAACACCTGCACTGGCTCCCCGTCAACAAGAGGATCACCTTCAGGCTCCTCACCCACGCACACAAAGCCCTCCACAACATGGGCCCCGAATACCTCAACGGATGCCTCTCGTTCTACACGCCCACCCGTCAGCTTCGCTCAGCCAGCCTCGCCCTCGCCACCATCCCACGTATCCGCAGAACCACCGCTCGAGGTAAATCCTTCTCCTACCTGGCAGCCAAAACATGGAACTCCCTCCCCGACCACCTAAGAACTACCCAGGACCATCTCGCCTTCAGAAACCCACATCCCCTTCCCTAGCGCCTTGAGATCCTTGCAGGTGAGTAGCGCGCTCTATAAATGCATTGATTGATTGATTGATTGATAGTATATGTGGGAAGGACAGCAGTGAGTGGTGGAAAAATGTGGACTGTTTTCAGCTACAGGGACAGAGATTAGGGAGCAGCAGGGAGGGATGTAAGGAGGGTTAGTGAACAATTTAGGGAGCGGCATACACCCATCCCCAAAAGAGTAAGGCTATTGCTATTTAAAACTGCACCTCTAAGGTTTCTATAGCCAAAAAAGGGCATAAAACTAATTATTTTCTAGATAGATAAACTTTGTTTTACTTTGTGCTATATTATACTGAAGGGAGACCCCAAAGTCCGAGCAGGAATATTCATATGTTAAAGCATAGGGAAATGTAGAAAGGTTTATTAAACTTGAAAAAGTTAGTAAAACTATTTTTTATTTGAAATATTATTGCAAATGAATTTTCTATAGCTATAATGTTACATGTAGAAAAAATACAAACATGCTAGAGCATTGTTAACTTAATTTTGAATTAAATCTTCAATTTATTTAAATATTTTAAATTAAAACTATTTTTCAGAAGTTAAATTATAAAATATATTCCCAACTACAGTAAAAGCTGTTTTTATTACTCATTAATAATTATTAACAGTGATGTACAGAATTAATTACAAGGAAGTTAAATATATTTTATTAAGAAAAGTTTGTTAAATTATTTTATAGTTAAATAATAAATATATGTTTATTTTTTGTCATTTTATTTTAAATTAAGTATATTAACCCATTTGCTGCCAGGCTGCTTCCTCCTCAGGTGCCAAACCTTTTTTTGGCTGTTTGGGGGAGTTTGCGCTTAAGCCCTCATAACTTTTTGTCCACATTAGCTACCCATGCCAAATTTGCATCCTTTTTTTTCAACATCCTATGGATTCTAGAGGAACCCAGAGTTTCCGGGTTCCGCTGGAGGAGACCAAGAAATTAGCAAAAATACAGCTAAGATTTTTTTTTTTTCAAAGAAGTGGGGAAAAGGGCTGCAGAAGAAGGCTTGGGTTTTTTCCCTGAAAATGGCATCAACAATGGTTTGCGGTGCTAAAATCACCATCTTCCCAGCTTTCAGGAACAGGCAGACTTGAATCAGAAAACCAAATTTTTCAACAAAATTTTGGCCTTTTACCCGGACATACCAATTTTTTTTCTATTTCTTTTGCTTTTAGCCTCCTTTCAGTTAGTAACAGAAATGGGTGTGAAACAAATGCTGAATCCAAGACAGCTAAACATTTTTGAAAAGTACACAAAATTATGAATTCAGCAAAGGGTCATTTGTGTAGATCCTTCAAGCTTTTCCTACAGAAAGCAACGGCTAAAATTTAAAAAAAAAAATGAAATTGAGGTGAAAAAAGAGCTATTTCTGTCCACGTTTTCTTCTATAACTTTTTCCAGCTATGGCAGATTTTCTAAAGCAATATACCATTATGTCTGCTGAACTCGTCTGGTTGCAAGGATATATAGAGCGTGTAGGTTCACCAAGAACCCTAGGTGCCCAGAGCCAATAAAGGAGCTGCACCCTGCAGTGGGTTTTCATTCTATACCGGGGGTACAGCAATTCATTTGGTGAAAAATTAAAGAGTGAAAAATAGGTATCAAGAAAAGCTTTGTAATTCCAAAATGGACACAAGATAAGGTGTTGAGAAGCAGTGGTTATTTGCACATCTCTGAATTCCGAAGTCCCCAAACTAACATGTGAATTACAAGGCATTTCTCAAATAGACGTCTTTTTTACATACTGTCTTACATTTGAAAGGAAAAAATTTAGAGAAAGACAAGGGACAATAACACTTGTTCGTCTATTCTGTGTTCCCCCAAGTATCCCAATACAAATGGTACCTCACTTGTGTGGGTAGGCCTAATGCCCGCAGCAGGAAACGCGACATGGACACATCACATTTTTACATTGACATCTGCCTTGTTTTTTGGAAAGTGCCTAGCTGTGGCTTTTGGCCTCACATTTCGGTGATAGAAAGTTCTGGAATCTGAAAGCAGCCACAAATTTCCTTTCTCCCAGCATTCCCCCAAGTCTCCCGATAAAAATGGTACCTCACTTGTGTGGATAGGCCTAGTGCCCGTGACGAGGAAATGGCCCAAAACACAACGTGGACACATCACATTTTCCCAAAGAAAACAGAGCTGTTTTTTGCACTATGCCTCGTTGTGGATTTTGGCTTCTAGCTCAGCCGGCACATAGGAAGACCTAGCAAACCTATACATTTTTGAAAACTAGACATCAAGGGAAATCCAAGATGGGGTGACTTGTGGGGCTTTCACCAGGTTCTGGCACACAGAATCCTTTGCAAACCTCAAAACCTGGCTGAAAAAACACTTTTCCCTCATTTCATTGCTGCAAAGTTCTGGAATCTGAGGGGAGCCACAAACTTCCTTCTACCCAGCGTTCCCCCAAGTCTCCCGACATAAATGGTACCTCACTTGTGTGGGTTGGCCTAGTGCCTGCGACAGGAAATGACCCAAAACACAACGTGGACACATCACATTTTCCCAAGGAAAACTGACCAATTTTTTTGCAAAGTGTCTAGCTGTGGATTTTGGCTTCTAGCTCAGCCGCCACCTAGGAAGACCTAGCAAACCTATACATTTTTTAAAGCTAGACATCAAGGGAAATCCAAGATGGGGTGACTTGTGGGGCTCTCACCAGGTTCAGGCACACAGAATCCTTTGCAAACCTCAAAACTTGTCTGAAAAAACACTTTTCCCTCATTTCATTGCTGCAAAGTTCTGGAATCTGAGGGGAGGCACAAACTTCCTTCCACCCAGCATTACCCCAAGTCTGTCGCTAAAAATTATACCTCACTTGTGTGGGTGGCCCAGGTGCCTGCACAGGAAACGGCCAAACGTGCAGAGATTGAAGGGCTAGCACATCGAGTTGATAAGGACAATTTATATACATTTTTAGGCTGACTCTGCTTTGGGGCCCCACACAACTGAGGTATAATTTTACTTAGGAGAATGAGGGGAACGCTGGGTGGTAGGAAATTTGTGCTGGTGTGGTGATGCCACAAAGAAAAGTGAGGAAAATATGCTTTTCTAAGCAAATTTTGAGGTTTGCAGGGAGATAGGTAAGAACATTTTTGAGGATCCATGCAAGCCATACCTCCCTGAACTCCACCGGGTGTCTAGTTTAAAAAATGTTTGGGGTTTAGTAGGTTGCCCTAGATGACCGCCGCACCCGGGACCAAAAACGCAGGTGCCTCCCTCTACAAAAACAGATAGTTTTGTAATAGATCAATTTGATGTGTCCTTGTCCTTCCGTGATGTTCCGAACATTCAAATTGTGAAAAGAAACACCCTTAGGTTATGCTAAAAAGACCCCTCACCCAACAACCTAGTTGGTAGCATACTCATCATCGGGGTCCCACCTCAGACACCAAGGATGTCACAGATGTGCTTTGACGCCTGATTACAGCGGAGCTAGTTTTTTCATTTTTAATTTTACCACACATACTGTTTGGATTTGGCACCAGGGTGAGTGATGGTTCAATAAGTCAAATTTTATTAACAAGAGATTTCACAAAAATGAAATCAACTGTTAATAACTGAAAGGCCAAAAAACTGAACCAATGGCACAGCTTGTAGGCTGTAAAGCCACGTCAAGGCACCAACCGCTTTACAGTCCATTCATACCCCTTTCATACATGACATTCACAAGACCATTCACGCCGCCAGCCGCAGGCCCAGCACATTTCAACACTCGCATCAACAGACAGCGCCATTCAAGGGCCCATCACTTTTATAGGCACACATGCCTGACATAGCAATCACACCAACTGATGGGAGAGTGTGGACTAGTGTTTGGCCTGCAGTGTCACTATTTATACCGCCAGCCAAGCACCACTCCACCCACACCACCATCACTTTGTTTTTAACAAAAAAGAAAACATTAACTAATTATAAGTGCAAAACTACAAACACAAAAGCACTAACTAAATACATGAGAGTAATGCCAACCGTGAAACTGAACAAAAAATATAAAAAAATATAGAACAGGTAGTTTACGCTCACGGTAGCTCCCAATAATTCTTTTGAGTGTAGTAACTTCTGAAACATCCAGCCACACAGAATCCAGGCTTAGAAAGACAATCTGGGCAGTACATACAAGTTTCCCTCCAGATACCTCTTTGGGCACAGCCTCTACATTTCTTAGTGGGAAAGTCTTTTTTGGGAGTGGGAGGAATGTGATCAGGAAAGTGGCGATCTTTCAATCTAGTCACATCCTCCACCACTGCTTCTCTAGGAACTCTTGCCTGTTTTACCACAAGGCTCTCTATCACCGACTCCTGAAATTTAACAAATTTCATCCTTGACTCAGGGGGACAATCCTTGAACACAATAAAATCATTAAAAGTTGCTAGATTAAACAAATGAATTGCCAACTTTTCATACCAAATGTACAACTTACAAACAGCAGTGTAAGGTTCTAACCTCTGAGCTACTCTATCAAAACCACCCAGGTGTTAATTGTAGTCCAAAATGCACGCAGGTTTGCGCACTTCGGCAACGTGAGCCCAGAAAGTCACCGGGGCAGTACTCTCATCATGGATGGTAGTTAGCATGTGCACATCACTCCTGTCCTTTCACAGCTAGCAGCTCATCATTCCTCAAGGCACTTGGATAGCCTTTCCAGTTAGAGCGGATTGTGCCACAAGCAACAGTGTCCACAATTTTCTGAACAACTGCACTCCAGTGTAAAAGTTATATACATACAAATGTGACCTTTGTTAAACAGTTGTCTTCCAAGTTACCACACAATTTTCTCACTAACTTCAAAACTGGGTGGACAACCTGGGGGGTCAGTACTGGAATCCCTACCAGTGTAGTCCTGGCAATTATAAACATATCCTGTACTACATTCAGGCAGCATATACATCTTAATTCCCTACCATGCCCTCTTGCTAGGAATGTACTGCCTAAATACCAAACGCCCCTTGAACTGGACCAAAGACTCATCTAAAGATATTTCTTTCCCTGGAACATAGACCTCTGAAAACGATCTACAAAATGATCAAGGACAGGCCTAATCTTAAAAAGACGGTTAGACTCAGGGTGATCTCATGCCAAGGCTAAAGCATTTTCAACAAAATGCAGCATCCGAAGAAGAAGCAAATACAGATTACAAGTCATGGTTGCAGGAAATATAGCAGTTGCCATCAAGGGACTAGTAGACCAATAAGAAGCCAGTGACGGCTTCCTTATCAACCCCATCAAAAAAGTCAAACCCAAGAACTTTTTCATCTCTTCCAGATTTCTGGAAATCCGCTAGGTAGCTCCAGACTGAGGCCTAAGTCTGGCAGCATTGTCCCTGAAATACTGCTCTGCATACAGATTAGTCTGCTCAGCAATCTCTTCCAAAAATACATCGTCCGTAAACAACTGAAAGAAATTGACAGGCAAAAATCTTTCTTTATTTACTCTACAGCCTGGGAGACCAGTAACGGGAGGCAACTCTGGCTGCTTCATGTTTGGGGAACCCAGAGTTCAGGTCTTCCAATGGCAAACCTTTCAGCCCCAGGCTACTGCACCATTGGGACATCAGTGACCTCCTCTAAAACAGGCTCTTCATCTGCACTCAGAGTGGCTTCCTGATCAGATGATTCCTCTCGGACAGAAAACTCACTGCCAGAATCTCTCACTTCCTCCTCTGCCTCAGATGCAGAGTCAGTCTCATAATCATGGTCAGAAGACGACTCAAAAAGCATACTGACAACCTGCTGAGTGGTCACTCTGCGGCTAGCCATGATCCTTTCTAAGAAAAGTAACTTGACAAATGTGTCAACAACAACAAGCACTGTTTAAAGTAAGTAATAAACAAAGTGTGGCTTTATAACAAAGATTTATATATTCAAAAAACTATACCACTCACTTGCCTGAAAAAACTAGACTCACCTGTGTTAGCGCGTCAGGACTACAAGGGGACATGCCTAGGCCGATGAACCTTTTGACCACATTCGGAGACTTCCCAGAACGAGATAACTTTTTGACATCACCATCAATATGACAATAAGTCAATCAATATTTGCAATACTTAATCAACAAGTTAATCAATGGCATTCAATAAGATCAATAAAGTACACACACCATGACCTTTCAGTCATGAATAACCACGCAAATTCTAATTGAGTGTTAGGATATTTATTCCCTATTAGTTACAATCTAAAGTCATCTCTGTTAATCTCATTAGCAATCAATCTCATTAGTAACTCTTCAGATACATAATTTTGAACACAGTTAATCAACGCATAGAGAATATTCATTAAGCATTTAACACATCATTAATAAGAAGCAGTTTAGCAAAGTCCCAGTGTACAAGATTCAACAAAGCAAGAACTCAGTCATTTGTCTATTTGCGTCAGATTTTATTGAACACCTTAACTAACCTCGAATTAGCATCAGCATGTCGGGCTTCATGCAAAACAATTTAGCAAACACAAATTTGGAGAACATCTAGCTGTGGCCTCTATCAAAAGAGCAGTTGTTACCTAGAAAGAAAAGGCAAACAGACAATTACAATTTATCATCAGATAGTTACTCCTCCAATGAATCTGCAATCAGCGTCAGTCTTCGTCCTCAGAACATCAGTCGATTTCAGCATCAGCAAGGACAGGACAGGGCAAATTCTCAATATGGCATAGCTAAGAATAAGCACTTCCCTTGTAAGGAGGAGAAGTAAGTATCAGGTAAGGACTTAGATAGAGGATGGTTAGGATATCAAGAACAGCAAATTCTCAAAGAATAATGGCAAAGGGATTGCTCGGTGGAATGTCCAATAATGGCTAATAATGGCTCATAATGGCAAGGATTTGTGCCAAAGAAGAATGGCGATTTCTCCTCGGGACACTCTGTTATATCAAAACTGTCAAACTAGCCCTTAATTCCCTATTGGATCAATTTTGGTGCATCATTATCCCGGTCCAATAATTCTCCACTCGTCTTACTAGAATTTTCCACAAAACACAGTTCTCATGCATCTGATTGGCCTACGTTGTTGACGTCTTCATCGGCAGGAATGTCAGGTAAGAAAAGTTACACTTTACGCTCCAGTCAGTAGTCCCATTGTCTTCTCCTAGTCCAGATGGCCTTGTACCTGTTACGAATTACACTGTTGCATTTGGCAAGAATGTCTCCTTGAGCAAGTCGGGTCCCATGAGAAAGAATTTACTACGGTTACACACACACACACCTCTAGCTCCTGGAAAAGTACAGCTTCGTGTCCTTCAGGAAAGCAGCACATTGCACGTTAGGAAAAACACAGTTTAATATGAGACCAGGCCGCCAGGCCCAGACCCTCGCTAACTAAGGCCTAGTAATAGGCTGATCTTCCCCGCAATTGGAGCAGTAATGGACAGCAGTCAAGTGCCTCCTTTAGGGGGGTGACCCTTGCCCAAGGGGTCAGCCCCTACACCAATTTTTTTTTTTTAAACAGAGTAATCCCTGGTGTCTTTGTGGCTTCTGCCCCTTTGGGGGCAGATGAGCCTACAAAAAATAGGCTGATCAGCCCCCAAGGGGGGCAGAAATGGCCAACAGTTGTGTGACCCCCTTGGGGGTGCGACCCTTGCCCAAGGGACCGCTCCCCTCCACACAGACGTATAGATAGCACACAAGTGTAAGTTACCTTTGTGATACCTCCGTTAGTCTACAAAATATACATTTTTAATTAATAAACATGAGCACGCCCCACTAAAGACAATATTGTACAGAGCTAAGAAATGCATATGTGTGTCTGTTAGACAGTCGGACATTCCGGTTTTGTATATCCTTCTGACTAATTTAACGCTCTGCGCAACTTGTACATATATTCGGACAATTGCAAAATGCACATACCAGATCAATAACTTATCACATCTGCTAACATAATGACCTCCCCTCATACTCTCCTGGACAGGAAACAAGCATCCTGGGAACTGGTTCAGGGTATCACCCTTCATCAGCCAGAGTAGCTTGAACCCAGTGGTGCAGCGGGCAAGGGACCCACATCTGGGCATACCCCTGACACTTAGGGGACACAAAGCAACATCACAAAACAAAATGGTGGATGGAGTGTTGAAACTTTTCAAACACTCACCTCCAGTCACAGATCTGGGATTAATCCATCGCTATTTTGCGCTTCACGTCACCCTGGTCCTTTTGTGTTGGTAGAATTAAGACACCTGCATACCATGCAAATGACAGAGGGTCAGTATTATGCTGTGGTGACGTGGTACATCGAAGCACTACAGAGCTCAAAAGCTTCCCTTTCCTTCTCTCTACTTGCAACTAGGTCAACATTGTCTGTTGCCAAAAAGACAGTTTCTCTGGCACTTATTCCTGGGCCTTCAGGCTGCTCTGAGTTGCACGTGCACCTGCACACGCCCAGCACAAGCTCCCATGTTTGCAATTACTGTCAGTGCAGGACAGTTGGCCAAATGAATTTCACTGCTACAAAACCGAACGCTGATCGCGAGCCCCAATCTTCCCACCATCTGGACTTCACGGCACGTGCTGCCTTCAAGATGCTCAAACTGGAGAAGTTTAGCGGCGGAGGCCATCTTGCTCGAAGAGCTGTAAATCATGACAAACACGTCCAGCCATTCGGAATATTCCCACAGAGGGAACTGTTCTATGGGAAAGTCCAATTTGCAAAATCAGGCAGGCGCAAATGGATGCACACTAACAAAACTGGAAACAAACTCTGTAAGATTAAAAAATATTTACAAAATCAGGAAATCAAGTATAGTCAAAGGAACATATTAATATAGTTCTTTGGCACAGATCTATAAAAACAGAAGTCAGACCTGGGCATAATAACACTTTGGTCATAATGAAACTGAAGAGTAACCATTGTATATTCTTAAACTAATTTGTTTTGTTTTTGTTACAGAGTTACGGGTCCACGTTTCCTGTATACATGACGCCTTTGAGCATGACGTCACTGCGTAGCCACACCCCCTTTGCCCCTATGCTTGCCTCACTCCTGGCCTGAAACATAATTCACACAACTTCCAATGTGTTCTTGAGGTGCTTCAGACCAGTAGCCATTTTCTCGTCCAAGTTGGTTCTTTGCGCTTTGATGCTGAAGTTACTCGTGGCCTTGACACGCGGAGCATGTGACCCAACACTGTCAAGTCACCCTCCACAGAGACGTCATGAGATCAGCAGGCATTTGACCAATCTTATTATTCCCACCATTTAACAGTTGGTTACACTTTCCAAACGCAGCAGACGTCATCAGGGAATGTTCAATTCCAGTCATCGCATCAAGGGAATGTTCAGTTCCACTCATCGCTGGTTCGTTGACTGGCTCCTTGATGACCCGCGAGATGTTCTCCATTCCCGCCATGAAGGTGCAGAGGTATCGTTTCTTGTTCACTCTCTGCTTCCAAGGACTCCAAGCTGGTTTGGAATCCTTCACGCATGTTAGGTCTTGTGGGACAACAGTGGCAGAGTGTATGACATTCAAGTACAGGGGCGTAGCTTAGTCAGTGAGATTTAGGGGTGTGAATCTCAAACGTCTCAACTAAAAAAGCATAAGGCTGCATGGCGGAGGGGTGATGAGTTCAAAGTTCAGGATGGATGCTCCCATGAGGAAACGGGCTCAGTACTGATTTGCACGAGGTGGGTCTCAGTCTAGAGTGGCACAGTGGGAGAAAAGTCCTTGGTTTTTACAAATCATTCTACCAAGTGACTGACGGCCCAATGTACTAAGCCTGAGTCACAAATAGAGGACAGAGTGCAGGCAATTTAATAAGGCGAGGGGGGTCAGAGCTGAGCCATGAGACTGTTTGGCATGTGTGTCATGTTAAAAACTTATAATAATATGACACAATCTCTTCAAAACAGTGTACTTCTTTAAAACGCGGAAGAACTTCACCTTAGTGCATCAGATTATATCTGCATCCACATCTAGACGGGCATTTCTTAAAGCTGATAACTTTTAGAAACATTCACAGCTCACCCACCAACCACAGGGCCATTAGTAAACTAAAAGGCAAGTCAGTTGTGATGTTTATAGATGGATCAATATTATACTCTAACATAAGAGGTGCTTGTAGAGTGCACATCCTGAACTCGAGTATTTGCAACTGCGCTCATATGTGATCATGTCAGCAAAAGGGAGCTCTGTGAAATAACATATGTGTAGGAGCACAAAGCTTGGACAAACAGGGAAGCCAGTATTGATTCTAGGTTCATGTTCTGAAATTCATCCACAAGATGGGTCTCTCTCTCTCTCTCTCTCTCCTCTCTCGTTTACATAAAAGATCACAGTTTTGACTTTTATTCTTGGCTCCGGATGAGAAAAACTAACACAGAGATAGCAGACGCGACTCAGGGGTGCAAGACCAAACAACGATGTCAAAAATGTATTTGTTTGGAGGGTGTCACACCCCAAACACCCCTCCTGAAGCTACGCCCTTGTTCAAGTCTCTTGTTGTCAATTCAATGAGATGGTCTTGTGTTTCTCTGGACATCCTGGCAGGCATCAGTTTTGTGGGCATGGGTGCACCAGTGGCTAACATAAATGTTAATTGTGATGTTGGACCTCATGCCATGAGTATTTGAGTCTCTGGATTTTTTCCTACGAGGCTCCAAAAATGAGAGAGGAGCAAGATAAGTCATCCCCTATTTTCTAATGCTCATGGTCGTGGGCAGTTGTGAGCACCTGCAGTCAAGGGCTGGTTCTCGAGTAGATTTGCTGCTGATTGTGTAGATTTCCTATGCGAGTGGCAGCAAAATCATTCAAATGGCTGCGTCCTATTGCGCAATGCACGGTGTAGTTTGCGCTGATTTTTCAGCACTGCTCGAGCTACTGATGCTTAAATGCAGCGTGAGCAGCTCGACGTGCATATTTCCACCTCTCGGCGGAACTCTACAGAAACTTGTTGAGTTTTTATGTAACTCTGTGGAATTCTTTAGAGTGAAACTCCGCAAGTTCCACTCATCCTTAGTTATATGTGTACTAGGGTTGAATCCTACAGATTGTAGGATGCGGACCTCAATGTAAACTAATGAAAACCACATAGAGTGTAAGTTCTACAAGAGAGTAACTCAACATCCATACCTGGAGTAGCTTCTTCCTCCCTGCCAGCTGTGTCTCTGTCTTCAGCTCTAATCGTTATTTCCACTGCAGTTGTGGCGGCGCATTGCTCCCTTCTTGAAGTAAGTCATCTCTGGGTATCTGGCCTGCTACCGGTGACCTGCACTGACCTCCTCTTTCTTGTTAACTTCCCCTTTATTCAGGGTCTCATGTAAAGACATGTTTTTTTAATTCCATTCACAGTCCTTTTTGTAGACAACACTTCATTGAGGTATTCTAGGCTGCCATGCAACACTTTGAATTTCTTCCCAGGTGATATTTTGGAACTCACAAAGAGAACGTTCTTGTGTTTGTGGACATCAACATTGAGGATTATTTACCTCCTATCTGTGAAACCAGAGGTCTGATTTAGAGTTTGGCAGAGGAGATACTCTGTGACAAAGGAAAGCTCTATGCCAAACTAAGTTCTGCCCTCCTCATTTAGGGTCTGGTGGAAGTGTCCTACATCAGCAGCAGAGGCTGACATGTCTCTGCCTCTGAAATACACTTCCGATGGACTGACAGAGAAAGGGTCTTAGGAATTTTAGCCAATTTTCCCTGTTCTTCCTCATCAGTAAGCAGCAGTAAACACTTGAAAATGACTCCCTCGCCGTTGGAGAAATATCCTATGGCGGTGGGGGTCACTGTCATTATTTTTTTTTTAAAGAGTCCTGCTTTAGGCGTTTATTTAAAAAAAAAAAAAAAAAGGTTTTCATGCGACTTTGTGATGTTGATGGAGCCGTCTGTCAAACATTCAATGCATTTACAGGAACCGCTGTGATGTGCAAGAGAAGTCAGCGGGGCTGGCGGACATCTCAAAATTTGGCTATCAGGGTACCCTCGCATAGTGGTAGAAAAGTACTGTTCCATGCTAACCTTACATACTCCATTCTCGGAACTCTAAATGAGGCCCAAGGTTGCCCGTGAATACAAAACATATGCAATTAAAATAAGAAACATAAATAACAAAGGGCCTTATTTATACTTTTTGGTGCAAAAACTGCACTAAGGCAGTTTGCCCCAAAAAGTTTTGCACCGGCTTGCACCATTTTTTAGCACCAGCTGGGCACCATATTTATGGAATGGTGCAAGCCGGTGCAAAGGGTAGGCTAGCTTAAAAAAAAATGACGTTAGGCAGTTTTGAGTCAAAATAAATTATTCTGACCAGATTAGCCTCATTTTTTGACGCTAAGGGGCATATTTATACTCTGTTTGCACTGAATTAGCGTAATTTTTGTTTTACTCTAATTCAGTGCAAAATTAACTCCATATTTATACTTTGGGGCTTGACCCGTCTAGCACCAAATTTATGGAGTTAAAGTCATTTTTTGGAAGTGGAAACCTACCTTGCCTTAATGAGATGCAAGGTAGGCGTTTCCGTGCAAAAAAATGACTCTATGGCCTTAACACCATATTTATACTCCCATGTAAAAATGGTGCAAGGGAGGGAGGAGGGGTCAAAAAATGGGGCAAAGTTTGCTTTGCCCCATTTTTTAAGACCTGGGTCAGGGCAGGCGTTAGGGGACCTGTGGCCCTATTTCTATGGTGGAACACCATGGAATAAGCCCAGAGGTGCCCTCCATAGGCCCTAGGGGCACCCTCACCCACACTAGAGGGACTGCGAGGATGGGGGACCCCATCCCAGGTAACTACAGGTAAGTGCATTTTATTTTTAAAAGTGCCATAGGGGGCCCTGAAATGGGCCCCCATACATGGCACAGGGTGCAATGGCTATGCCCAGGGGACCCCTGTCCTCTGTGCTGGCCACTGGGGTGGTGGGCATGACTCCTGTCTTTTCTAAGGCAGGAGTCATGTGGCATGGTAGGTTTAGCACCATAAAATGAAGCTAATCTGGTTAGAGTCATTTTTTTTTACTCTAACCTGCCTAAAGCCATTTTTTGGTGCTAAATCCTCTTCTTCTATACTGCCAGCCCCACCCGACTAAAGTCTTTTTTTAAACTCTAGCCTACCCTTTGCACCGGCTTGCACCATTCCATAAATATGGTGCCCGGCTGGTGCACAGAAATGGTGCAAGCCGGTGCTAAACTTTTTGGTGCAAAACTGTGTTAGTGCAGTTTTGCAGCAAAAAGTATAAATAAGGGCCAATATTTTGTAAGTTTGCGCCACTTTTGCATCATAAAGTGACGTTAATGCGGTGCAAAAAAAGTTTAAATCAGGGCCTTGGTGCTAGATGGGTCTAGCACCAAAGTATAAATATGGAGTTAGTTTTGCACCGAATTAGAGTAAAAAAAAAAATGACACTAATTCGGTGCAAACAGAGTATAAATATGCCGCAGAGTATAAATATGCCCCTAAATATGGCGTTAAGGCCATAGAGTCATTTTTGCACAGGAACACCTACCTTGAATCTCATTAAGGCAAAGTAGGTCTCCACTTTCAAAAAATGACTTTAACTCCATAAATTTGGTGCTAGAGGGGTCTAGCACCAAAGTATAAATATGGAGTTAGTTTTGCACCGAATTAGAGTAAAAAAAAATGACACTAATTCGGTGCAAACAGAGTATAAATGTGCCCCAAAGTGTAATGTAACAAATAAAAAAATGGCAGAACAGTAAAGTGAACACACTCAGGGAAACCCTCAATGAAACAAAAGTCATTACAAAAATAATGAAGTCTAGTGACAACACGGTAGAACACTTCAGTTCAGGTTAATAGAGGCAATCTCCTGTCTTGAACTTTTCATTTATGAATTGTTTTCAGGTGTCTTAGTCTAATTAGATCAATGGAAAACATTCCAAATTATTTTCACACTGCCAGGGAATGCACCATTCTTTTTCAAAGATGATAAGAGCTGTTGTTTTCCTGTCCTATGGTAGGGGGACCTGATTTGAAACTAAGGTAGGATATCACGTGCGGTTCTCACTGACATCACCATTAGACAACCTTCTAATCAACATTTACATGCAACCACAGATGGTAAACATTTCACAATGCCATGTCCAACTCCAAGTGTATTCTGATGATGTCCAGTATCACCTCTGGCTTTAGGATAACTACTTAGGGATAAATGAAAGCATCACTATTTGAACGGCTCACATACTAAATCCTCAGTTTCAGAACCTCCTTGGAGAACAATACGCCATTTACCTGGCCAATGGACCTGGGGATTATTCTACCAACACTTGAGGTGGTCCAAGAACAATAACTTCTACCTAATGCTTCTAGAAAGACGGACGGCTCTGCTTCAGGTACTCATTAAGTTGAGCTAACCAGGGTATTGGTACAGTCTACAGTAATATGTATATAATGGGTGCCCAACAAGGACACTGAACCGCAGTGGCTGAAGCATCAAGCAACCAAGCTCTCTTTTAACCAACCATATGATCACAAACTGGCTCTCACAGAATTATAGTAGTAGATGTGAAAACATTCTTCATGAAGGCCTCTCTATCCTGCATCCGAGCCACTAAGACCTCCCTGCCACTTGAAATAAGAACAGAGCCCTGGGAACTTGGAAAGACTACTGACAAAGATCAGACTCTACACACCTCAAACAGACAAAAAGCGATGGGAAGAATGCTTGCAATTTGTCTAACCACTGACAATCACTCGGGCTAGCATCCCAACTCATGAAGACAGTCCAGCCCAAACTTTCAGGCCAGGCCCTCACCAAACCAGACCACAAGCAACCGAGACCGGCTTAATCCTGGCAGGGCTCGTCAACCAAGTTTAGCTTAGTTGCAGTGGCACAGTGTGCAAGGGACCCACGTCTAGACATACTCTTGCCACTTAGGGCAATACATTAAATAATCAAAAGGTAATGGGAGGAGTGTTTGTAATGTATCTAACCACTATCAATCACTCATTCGTTTGCTCACCATGACACCTTAGTCTGGACCAAGCCATATGCAAATCAGCCTTGACCCTGCTCCTCATGGGAACAGCTCACTCCAAACATCCAGACCAGGTCCTCACCAAAATGGAACACAAAAGCAACCTGGGACTGGTTTTGCCCTTATAAGGGCTCATCAGCCAGGTGTAGCTTGGTTCCAGTGGCAGAGTGAGACCAGGACCCACATCAGGGCATACCCTTGCCACTTAGGGCGGTATATCAAAAGCACAAAAGGTAATGGAAGGAATGCTCATAATTTGTCTGGCAATGGCTCAAGGTAGCAGATACAGATCATTCAGACCAAGCTTACTATTCAGATCCAAGGACTCATTCTCCTGCACGTGTGGTTTCAATCTGAACCTCTTTTGATGAAGAAGGCATCTTCCAGAACTGCCACCATAGTGCATGTGGTGGCGGAATATATGATGAGGTTTTACTTGTCATTACACATGATTTGCTATCTTGCTGGGATAAGGTCTGTAGGAAAGTGTTCTTTTTGGATGGTCACTCCATATGTTTTGCTCCAGATTCTGTTGGTTATGACTATGATAGTGCCCTAGCCTGCTAACCAGGCCCCAGTGCCAGTGCTCTCTCCCTAAATTGGTAAATGTGAATTGGTATCCCCATTAGGCAAGTACTTTCACCCTGTTGTAAGTCCCAAGTATATCGTACCAGTGGTACCCAAAGGATGGGTGTTAAAGGGGTCACCAGGGCTTGAAGCACTGTTTGTGCACCCTATGTGACCCAAGCAAACTACTGACAGCAGGCCTGCATTGCAAACTATAATGAACACAGATATCATAGCAGTGGTACCAAGGAAATTACTCCACTCTTATAGTGTACAATGTAATAACAGGACAAGTAATATAGAGGCTCTACGGGTGACAGGACTGTGCTACCAACTACGTGCAGTGAGTTGGGAGAAATCACCCACATAATTAACAACAAGATCCCACCCAGAGCCACAGCCTGTAATTCATCAAATTAAGCAAGTAGCACCAGTAAAATAAAATCCAGACTTGGGGTTCTGTGGATGAATATGCTTTTTAATCCAAGATGAACGAGCAGCCGACACGTGTTTCGTCTATGACGACTTTTTCAAGGCTGCAAAAAGATATAATGATATATTGCAAGTGGAAACATAAAAATTCCCAAAGCCAAAATAAGCAGATTAGACCCGGTCACCGCACAAACTGTGACTGTGTCACATTCATACAGAATTGAGAACAAGCAACCACCATTGAATAAAATTCCAAGACACCTAGCGTGATCCGAGCACAGTGAAAAAAATGTAATAGATAAAATAGCCACACCACTTATGAGCCCAAATGTGAGAAAGCAAGAAGAAAAAGTCACATTGTCTGTGAAAAAGTAAGTCAAAAGAAAAAAGGGCCAATAGTAATGTTTACTTATGTAGTATAGCTATTTTAGCCATATTTTAGGCACGTTGTTTGAGCAAACTAGGCCTGCCGTTGTGAACTTTGCCCCGTGACATTTTATTCAGCATCAATTTATTTTTCTAGCAAAAGCCACATTTGCAGTGTTGTTTTATTTCTCAATCTAATTGTTCCTTCACCTAGGAAAGAATCACGTTGTCAGTCTTCACTTTGTGCTTTCTTTAAAGCTACAGTCAGATAGGGTTGATGGCAAAAGTGGTACGCTGTCCCTCCAACATTCACAGAAACATACACACTCATAAGTGGGGACCATTTCTTAGAATGTCCATTGCTATATTATAAAAACACATCTTTGTCCATACACGTTAGGGGGACATTCCAGCCAGATGACCACGACTGCATGCTGATTGCCTCGCTAAAGCTGCTTGCTTAGACTGCCGAAACCCTGGCCCGCATGGGGACGGTGTCTCTCTAGACTACAGGCTTCCTTACTCAGGTATGAGGGGTGATGTTTTCCCATGGGGAAATCTGAAGGAAGGATTAGGCTTATTATGCTGTGCTCTATCGGTCCTAGTGACAGTATGGTGGGACTGTTTTTATGTTTCACTCTCCTCGTCACACTCTTGCTTTTATTGTGTTTTATCATCCTAATTATTGCAATACATGTCATTTTATCTAAGATGCAATTACTTCAACAAACCTTTTATTGAACTATATTCTGCCTCTGTTGTCTTTGCCTGTTGACTGGTGTAACTGAGAGAAAGGAACGAGATCTGATCACCCACGATTCCCCTGAGGAGTGTTATTTGTCAGGCACTGCTAGTTAGCCGGAAAACCAAGATTAGGCAGACAGGCATCACATGGTGTGGAATTGTATTAAGTACCCCACAATCTATGTGATTCTGCCACCTCAATCTAGGAGCCTTATTAGGATAATGAGAACCTACACCTCATGGTGCCTCCATCATTTGTTCAGGCACTAATTTTTGGATCCTCCTAAGTATCTTTGTCTCACTAAAGGCTAAAGACACCACAATACTATATACGGAGACATCCGTGGTATTGAGGACTTCCTTCTCAGCTAAATAGGTAGTACCTGTCGAAAGCTGTTGGTTGTTCAAGTTTGAACCTTAAAAATATCAATCCCCCGTTGGTGTCCTTATCTCTGAGCACACATTTACCATTAACATGGCAAACCCGCAACAGGTGGTAATTGCAGTAAATTTGCAAACGCCCCTTGCTGCACAATTATTGGCAAATGGCCTAATGGCCCAGGGGGGTCCAGTCACATTTGTTGTTGAGGCTCATCCAGCCTACAGAACAGAAATATTTTATTCTTGTGACACCTTTCCAGCAGCAGATGGAAACACAAACACATTCCATCATTATACACCTGCAAACATACCTGCACAATACAGAGCATATACATATTTAGAGATACCTTTATCTTATCAAGACCATAATAATTGGCTTGATGGCACCCTACCACATACAACATTACATGTTAGGTTAGGTCCTCGGAGCAATGATGGCCCAACCTGGCCTCTATTGGCCACATATACACCACATCGTGATGCAGCAACATTAGCAGAAACTGAGGTCCGCCACTGATATATAGAGCTCACTGGAATATACAGACTGTTAGTACAGTTTGTAATGCAAACACTAACCACTAACCCAGCATGTGCTGCCCAGCGCAACCACATGCAGTTATGCCAGGCATTAACCCTGCAACTGTACATTCGATCATGGGTAAAGCACTCGCCAAGCGGGAAGAAATTCCGTTTTGGTTTGCTTAAAAAATAAATGCACTGGAAACAGTCTTTCCCCATACAGGTCGTCAGGACAAACATGGATCCTCACTATATGCTTGCCATTTGGGATGGTCCTTACATTAAGATAATTGCAACACATGGGGCACGGTATTTGCCTCACTCCATACTACCGCACACGGTACACCAACACTTGCCAGTCTTCTGGAGGTGTTAAAACAGATGCAAGATGAATATATCCCCGGCCCTGGATATGGCGATGCAATTAATGGGCAATTTTGGCACTGTGGCCCTCATTCTGACCCTGGCGGTCTTTGACCGCCAGGGCGGAGGACCGCGGGAGCACCGCCGACAAGCCGGCGGTGCTTCAATGGGGATTCCGACCGCGGCGGTAAAGCCGCGGTCGGACCGGCACCACTGGCGGGGTCCCGCCAGTGTACCGCGGCCCCATTGAATCCTCCGCGGCGGCGCAGCTTGCTGCACCGCCGCGGGGATTCTGACCCCCCCTACCGCCATCCAGATCCCGGCGGTCGGACCGCCGAGATCCGGATGGCGGTAGGGGGGGTCGCGGGGCCCCTGGGGGCCCCTGCAGTGCCCATGCCACTGGCATGGGCATTGCAGGGGCCCCCGTAAGAGGGCCCCTAAATGTATTTCACTGTCTGCTGCGCAGACAGTGAAATACGCGACGGGTGCAACTGCACCCGTCGCACAGCTTCCACTCCGCCGGCTCGATTCCGAGCCGGCTTCATCGTGGAAGCCTCTTTCCCGCTGGGCTGGCTGGCGGTCTGAAGGAGACCGCCCGCCAGCCCAGCGGGAAAGTCAGAATTACCGCCGCGGTCTTTCGACCGCGGAACGGTAACCTGACGGCGGGACTTTGGCGGGCGGCCTCCGCCGCCCGCCAAGGTCAGAATGAGGGCCTGTGTCTTCAATCATATTAAGTAACCTTAAAGGGGAAGCAGTTGCACAAGCAGTACGCATGCGGCTCCGAGACGTTCCTGCACAGGCTCAAGAACGTCAGCTGCCAAAGTTTACCACTGTGACCTACTCTAGTATTGGTCGAGATAGTCTGGGGGCCAGACCAATTGAACCACAATTACAAGGTAGATCTAATAAAGATTTTACTGAGCAAGCAGCTGAAGGTTCTAAAAAGCACTGGGATAAAAAACAACAAACACCCAAAAAAGAAAGGGGAGAATCTCCGCATTCGGAGACCCCCTCAGAATAAGTATAGTCTTAGAAATAGAGATAATAAAAAAAGGCCTGACAGATATCAATTTACTGATACACGCCAATCTCGTTCCTTTCAGGACTCACTAGAAAAACACAGTGAGAGGGGTGGGCGGTCAGAGCAGTGAACAGAGTACATGAAACCGAGAAAGGACTTACAAAGGTTGACTGAAGTTTCTGTTAAGAAAGAAGAGAAACTTCCCCAACAAAAACCCCTGTTTAAAAAGAGAAAGGTGGGAGCAGTTGCGAAACGACATGCCACTCAGGAAGAGTGCTTTACTGAAGAACAGGAAGTGGGCACTGCAAGACAGTGCAGCAGATGTCACAATAGTTTGCAGGGATCTTCAAGAGCATCTGGAGGTGAAAGCAACTAATGACTTCTTACAAGTTGAGACTGTGGACGTGTGTATCCATATAAAGTAAATATACAGTTAGACGGAAACATTGAACGAACAATGAACGCTAACTTTTGTGACTGCGTTGTCACCATTTATGATATATTGCTGGCCTAAAAAGATTGACCACCAGAATATGTCCGTAATATCCCTTATGGAGAAGAGATTACTGGAAAATTCTTCTCGCCCCTTGTTTCCAGAAAGCTTTTTGAAATACACCCATTGATTTGGGAAGTGGCGCAGGCACCTTTGTTATACAGCAACCACGTAGGGTGGGATAAACCCCGGGTGTGCGGCCGCGGGTAGGTTCTTCAGAGGGGGCCGCATTCACTATTGTGACATCAGCCCTTTGGCCAGCACTTTGCCCATGATGCCCTATTCTCAATATAGTAGGGTCTACGCCGATTTTTTCTTTTTTCTTTTTGCGTAGCTGTTCATGTAAGTTTTTTTGTTTCTGCTTTTAACGTCAATTTTTTATGTTTTTTGAGTAGCTAAGGTTTTCAGGGTCCTGATGAAATGCCAATTGATCCTTATGGACATTTGAGGCGTGAAACATGTCGACCTCATAGTTAGGGCGAGAACCAATGTCCAATGTCCTTTTTTTGCCCTACATGTTAATGGTTAGAGTAGAGGAACATTACTTTCCTTGTTTTTAACCTTGACCGAGACGCATTACCTACAATAAAATTGTTGATGATGTTTCTTGAGCCACTTTTAATGTTTTCGCTCTCTAGTTTCTACAGTAGGTCTGACTTTTTTACTACTCATCTCTTTGGCACGCACTTTAAAAGATCTCCGGTATAGAGCCCCTTTGCAGGGGCCCGTCGGGCATTGCAGCGCCAGCCCGACGAGGAGCAGACCCGAGGATGAAGCATGACATCCAAACGGATGTGTGAGGGTTTTAGCTGCACACTGGACCTGTCTTAATTCTCCGTGTCCCTCATATTTTTGATATAGGGATAAAGACTCCCCCATCACGTAATACCAATTAAAAGCCAACCTCAACCTCAACCCCAATATCCAATGAGGCATGAAGGTAAAGTACCTGTGAGGGAAATCCTCAAACAATTGGAGTACCAGTGTGTAATTGGGCCCTGTGTTTCACCAATGAACAATCCTTTGTTTCCGGTTGTTAAACCCGACCATTCGTATAGAATAGTTTTAGACTACAGGCAATTAAACAGTCACATAAACACATTTGCAATATAAAATGCACTCAGCACTTATGAACAATAAAGTGCAAAAAAAATACAAAACAAACCTGGATATTTCCAACGGGTTTTTCTGCCAAAACATAGCGCCTGAAAGTAGGGACTTAACAAGTTTGAGATCTATAGGCTCTCCGTAAAAAATTTGCCAACTCCTACGAGGGTACAAGAACAGCCCAGGACTGTTCTCAGCTTGTGTTACATTTATTTTATACAACATTGACCCTGAGGCATTGTCATACGTGAATGACATCTATCTCACGGACAACAACCTCATGCAACATATAAGACAGGTGACCTGCATTGTTGTAGGATTTGACGAATTTGGCTACAAATTCAATTTCAAAAAAACAAAAATAGCCTTTCTTAGTGTCCTGTTTTTGGGATACCAACTGTCGGATGAAGGCAAGAGCATTGCGCCCCAATTTTTAGAAAAATGCGCACAATTACAACCACCAAACACAATATAAAAGCTCCAGTCCTTACTGGGCTATTTAAATTTTGGCAGAACATATATTCCAGATAATGCACAACACATTAAACCATTGTATGACTTAATACGTCTTGACTTTACCAGTAAATACTGGACAGACAAACACACACGCATTCTCAGAGCATTACGAAAAGACAAGCTTGAAGCAAAACACCTACATACAAGGGACAACAAAAAAATCTGGTCATCAGAGTAATTGCTGGTGCCATTGGTTTTACCTATGTAACATTCAATGAGGGTCAGACCGTCCGATTGCATACCAATCATGTTTGTACTCCCAACTGAACAACGCTTTGCTCCCACTGAAAAAATTCTCACTGCTGTTCAGATGGCTGTCATCAAAGAGATACCTCTGGCCCAGGGAAACATATCATTGTTGTATCCCCCATTCCAGCCCTTGAGGCTGTTACCAAACCCATAGTTCCTAACGCTAAAGCATTACATCCACGTTAGATCCAATAGGTAATGTCTCTGACAGCCACTGATGTTGATTATATTTTTGATTCAAAATTACAAACCCGATTTTTTGCAACATTAACTTGAATATCCAGTTCCAGCAAACACGTTGCCTATCGAACAATATCAGACAATTTTGTACACTGATGGTTCAGTCCAACCACCTATATGCACCAAACATCAATATTCCACCGCTTGTGCAGTCGTGAGTGGATACATGAAGGATGGCAAATTCCATCCACAACATGTTTACAAGCAGACCCTAGAGTACTGGACTCAATCAATCAATCAATCAGTGTTTGTAAAGCATGGCTACTCACCCATGAGGGTCACAAGGTGCTGGAGGGGGGGGATCTCATCCGAAGAGCCGCTTCTTGAGGTTCCTTTCTGAAGATGGTGAGCGACGGGCTATGTCTGAGGTGCAGGGGAAGGTTGGTCCAGATCTTTTCTGCAGTGTAGGTGAAGGATCATCCTCCAGCTGTGGTTTTGCAGATGCGGGGGATGGTGGCCAGGGCCATCTGGTTGGAGCGAAGGGATCTGGTGGGCGTGTGGAAGGAGACGCGATGATTCAGGTAGGCTGGTCCTGCATTGTGTATGGCCTTGAACGTGTGGGAGAGAAGCCTGAAGGTGATTCACTTCTCGACCCTTAGCCAGTGGAGGGTCCTTAGGTGCTGGGAGATGTGCTCTCAGCACCAGAGGTCTAGAATGAGTCTACTGGCGGTGTTCTGGATGAGTTGTCATTTTTTTATGTTCCTGGTTGAGGTGCTGGCGTAGAGGGCATTGGCGTAGTCGAGCTTGCTAGTGACTAAGGTGTGGGTGACTGTCCTGCAACAGTCTGCTGGGATCCATCCGAAGATCTTCCAAAGTTTGAAGAGTGTGTGCCAGCAGGAGGAGGCAACACAGTTTACCTGGCGGGTCATGGTTAGGGAGGAGTCGAGGATGATTCCTAAGTTGCGGGCGTGCTCAGTCGGTGCAGGGGGCTGCTGAGGGAGTGGGCCACTAGGAGTCATCCCAAGCTGAGGTGGCGTTTCCAAAGATGATGAGCTCTGTCTTGTTGAAGTTAAGCTTGAGGCAGCTTTTTCTCACCCAGGTGGCGACGGCTTCCATTCCTGAGTGGAAGTTCCTTTTGGCCGCGTCGGGGTCTTCATTGAGGGAAATGATGAGTTGTGTGTCATCGGCATATGACATGATGTTCATATTGTGGCTTCTGACGATGGCAGCGAGAGGGGCGATGTACACGTTGTACAGTGTAGGACTCAGTGAGGATCCTTGGGAGGCTCTGCAGTTGACACCTGTGGGTCTTGAAGTGTAGGGCGGGAGTCTGACCCTCTGTGTCCTCCCAGACAGGAAAGAGTATATCCATTCCAGGGCTTTTCCTCAGATTCCTATGTCATGGAGTCTGAAGCACAGAGTGCTGTGGGAGACTGTGTCAAATGTTGCTGAGTGGTCGAGGAGTAGGAGTAATCTGATGTTGTTGGCTGCCAGGAGGGCTGTCTCCATGTTGTGGTTGCAGCAGAAGACAGACTGGGAGCTGGCCAGAGAGTTGTTGGCCTCAATGAAATTCCATAGTTGTGCGTTGATTGTTTTTTCCAGTACTTTGGCGGGGTAATGTAGGTGCCCATGTTGATAGAGCAGTTGATCTGAGGGGGCTCCGGAATGGGGGCTGTTCATGATGTTGACTGTTTCCTCTGTGGTGAGCGTAGACTACCTGTGGATGGTCTGGGTGGGTTCTGGGGGGGTGGGTCAGTCACAGGTTCCGGTGCCAGGATTTTCCGGGAGGAAGCTGTTGTAGATGTCGTGGATGCTGTGGTGGAAAAAGGAGGTGAGTTTGTCGAAGGAGTCCTGTGACGGAGGGTGTTGGTGGCTTCGGAGGTGGGATCTGTGAACTTGTTGATGACTGAGAAGAATTCCTTAGAGCTGTGTGAGGAGGAGTTGATGCGCTCCCGGAGTGTGTCCTTCCTAGTGTTCCTGATTTTTTGTCAGTGGGTGGCGGTTGTGGCTCTGAATGAGGCGAGGTCTTTGCTGGTTTGGCTGTTCCTCCATTTTTTCTCTAAAAGTCTGCAGGTCCACTTTGATTCTTGGAGTTCGGTGGTGAACCAGCTGGCTTTCTTAGGGATGCGTTTGGCCAATGAAAGATGGAGAGGGGCTAGAGTGTCAGCGCATTTGGTGATCCATGCATTGAGATTGCTCACTGCTGTGTTTGTGTCATCAGAGAGAGGGATTTGGCGAGCGATGAGGTGAGTTGCTCATTGGTGATTTTGTTCCATTTCCTGTGGTGGGTCCTGGAGGTGCGGGTGCGGCTGCTGGGTGTGGTGATTGTGAAGTGTAGGCAGCAGTGGTCGGTCCAGTCTGGGGTGGAGATGGTCTTGATGGTGATCTGGTTGCTTGAGGTGAAGATGGGGTCCAGTGGGTGTCCTGCAATGTGTGTGGGTGTGGAGACCAGCTGTCTGAGGCCGAGGGTGGCGTGGTTGTCAAGTAGATCGTTGGTGTTTGGGTTGGTGCGGTCCTCGAGGTGGAAATTCAGGTGGCCGAGGAGGAAGTAGTCGGCTGACGCCAGAGCCTGGGGGGCAGCGATGTCTACGACTTCGTCTATGAAAGCTGGACGGGGGCTGGGTGGCCTGTACATCGGGGTGCCGCAGATGGAGGAGTTGTGGTTGGAGTGGACCATTAAGTGAAGGTGTTTCATGGTGGTGCAGTGTTCTTCTGGGACGGCCTTGACACGTAATGAAGACTTGTGTACGGTGGCGAATCCACCGCCCGGACGTGAGGGCTGGTTCCTCCTTAGGATGCTGTAACCATAGGGAATGGCAATGGCGATGTCTGGACCTGAGGTGGGGCTGGTCCAGGTCTTGGTAAGGAAGGCGATCAAGCCCTATAGTTCGGTGGCGTGTATGTGGAGGGAGCGCATGTTGAGGAGCAGGCAGTTGATGGGTTTGTAGAGGTTGCTGGTATCTTTGTGTGCAGAGAGTACCTTCATCTTGTTGAGGCTGGCGCTGAAGTTGCAGTTCCTGCAGGTAAAAGGTCTGTGGGTGTCCTTGGGGGAGATGATGCAGCAGTTGCTGAGATGTCTGGTGTTGAGGAGGGTCTCAGAATCAGAGCGGAGGCAGTCCAGGGGGTGGTTTGACAGAGATCCAGGGTTCCTGGCACTGGGTGCAGTCCAGGTGCGTACAGCCGCCATTAAGAAGGGGAGGGGGTGGGAGGAGCGGTCAGCTAGGAGGCAGTAGGGTGGGAAAGGTGCTTCAGGGGAGGGAAGGGGGCAGAGGAAAGAAGGGAGAAAGGAAAAGCGAGTAAAGAAAAAACAAGAGAAAAAAGAGAAAAGGGGAGAAAAAGCAAGAGTGAAAGAGGGACAGAGAGAAAGAAATACTTGTGATGGCCACTAGACCACCAGGGATGAGGCGCAGGGACGAGCCTGCGGGTGGAGGAGGACCTCAAACTGAGAGCCAGGAGACTCTCAGTTCGTCCCAGCAAAAGGCAGAGGCAGCAGCAGCGGCCAGAGGAGCTGGGGAGGGCAGCAGACGCTGACCAGGAGGTCAGTGCAGTTGCCCTCTCACAGCGCTGCGTCCGCCATTAAGAAGGGGAGGGGGCCTGGGAGCAGTCAGCTGGAAGGTTGAAGGACGGGAAAGGGGCTTAGCGGGGGGGCAGAGGAAAGAGGGGAAAAAGGAAAAACGAGTAAAGAAGGAAAAACGAGAGAAAAAGAGAAAAAGGCAGAAAAAGCAAGAGTGAAAGAGCGACAGAGAGAAAGAAATACTTACTTGTGATGGCAACTAGACCACCAGGGATGAGGTGCTATGAGGAGCCTGCGGGGGAGGAGGGCCTTGAACTGAGAGTTAGGAGGCTCTCAGTTCAGCCCAGCAAAAGACAGAGGCAGCAGCAGCGAGAGGAGCTAGGGAGGGCAGCAGACGCTTACCAGGAGGTCAGTGCAGTTGCCCTCTCACAGCGATGCGGCCGCCATTAAGAAGGGGAGGGGGTGGGGGAGCGGTCAGCTGGGAGGCGGGAGGGCGGGAAAGGTGCTTCGTGGGGGAGAGGGGGGCCGAGGAAAGAGGGGAGAAAAGAAAAAGGAGTAAAGGAAAAACAAGAGAAAAAAAGAGAAAAAGGCAGAAAAAGCAAGAGTGAAAGAGTGACAGAGAGAAAGAAATACTTCTTATGTCCACTAGACCACCAGGGATGAGGCACAGGGATGAGCCTGCGGGTGGAGGAGGGCCTTGAACTGAGAGCCAGGAGACTCTCAGTTTGTCCCAGCAAAAGGCAGAGGCAGCAGCAGCAGCTAGAGGAGCTGGGGAGGGCAGCAGATGCTGACCAGGAGGTCAGTGCACAGCTTGCAGAGCTTTTGTAATGGCACTGGGACATACGGATCCTGAGCAGATGACGCTGATTGTCTGTGATTCATACTATTGTGTCCAGTCCTTCAATGAATATCTGCATTACTGGCACCAGAAGTGGTTCACAGATTCAAAGGACACACCATTAAACACAGACTTCTGTGGGGGAAAGTAGCGGATCTGAAGGAAACGCTCCCCAGTGTCCATGTTGTACATACACTAGTACATCAGCGTGTTGGAATACACGTTGTAGGCAACACCTTGGCTGATGAAGCAGCCAAATCAGCAGTACCTACGGCTTTTGTTGTAGCAGTAACTCGTTCTAGAATGAAATTGAATGATGAAACAAAGGCAGCTGTGAAAGCTTTGGCTGATGGCACGCCCTTACCAAAAGCATATCCTGATAAATACTCCTACCATATATCATGCCTCAATACAGCCCTAGTAATGATACTTGTGATTCCCCATAAAGACCAAAGATCAGAATTGATCAAAGCAGCGCAGGAGGGAGTTGCTTCTGCCCATGCTGATGTGGCAGCTACAATTTCACTGTTACAAGCTCATTACTGGTGACCAGGACTTTATAAACGGACCAAGCAGTATGTCCTCTGTTGTGACATCTGCCAGCAAATTAAAGGATCCACTGTCAAACATCTACTGACGACACCCCTCCTAATTTCCAACAAACCATTACAATGTGTTTACTTGGACCATCGTGGCCCCCTGACACCTGATAGTGCATGCAAATACATCTTAGTCGCTGTTGATTAGTCACTGTTGATTCATGCTCCAGATTTCTATGGGTGTGGCCACAACGCTCAGCTGACGCTCGAACTGTTATTAAAGATTTGCAAGTCTTTATCTGGATATGTGCTGTTGCGGCTTTCCACTCAGACCAGGGTCCTGCTTTTGCCTCAAGGGCTTTCAGGGACGCCACGGCTTTGTTTGGGGTCCAACTGCATTACTCGTCTCCATTTCATCCCAAGGGAAATAGTGTCATGGAGCAATGAAACCTAGATTTAAAGCAATCCTAACAGCCAGAGTATTAGGCATGGGTGTAGTTGGCTTACACACCTGGACGGAGTCCAGGGAGCACTTAACAATCTGCACAGAAGGTCCATGGGGGGGGCATATTTTATACAAATGCTTTTTCGGAACATTAGTTTATGTTCCAGATCTTAACTGTTCCGGCGTGGAGGCGGCAGATACACCTTTTGACATAAATTAATGTGTCACTGTCTTGCAGGACTTACAACAGTACCGTGATGACAACGCTTCTGCCAGTGCTGCCTCCTTGGGGATAAGGGATGCACCAGTAACATCTACCGTCTGGATTCCAAAACTTGGGGATCTAGTGCGTGAAAAGATTGCTGTGAAAAGGAGTTTGGTCCTTCTTATCGTGCACCGGTTCCAGTCCTGTGAATACACGGTACCAGAACTGTTGTACTACCACCACTTCCTGGTTCTAAAGAAAATCGCTTTGTCTTTATCAACAATGTCAAGATACACCATGTACCAATCCTGCACAGCAGACCTAGGGGACACCTGGGTAGTACCCGAATCCCTCTCACTACAGACTAGGATGTTCCTCTACAGGTTTGGGAGGGTGGAAAATGAACTTTCATTGGTTCCACTAACTTCTACTACTGCAAACAGCATTAATAATATTGATAAATATTTATTTAAATTCTACACAAACGGATGGCATAGTCTACTATGAGCTGCCTCTGGAGTGTTCTGGAAGCTCTCCTCTTCCAAACACACCTCCAGTTTTTGCACAAACTGCTTCTGGATATTTTGCTGACATCAATGACTCTTTCACCGACTCATCTGCATCTACTGCAACAGAACTGTCAAGAGCACGTAAGCTGGTAATCTGGCTCAGAATTAATTGCTTTATTCTTCCATGGAACTACCTATAGTTCTTACAAACTGCACTTGCCATTGTCCTTTGGATTGGGTTTTTTATTGTTTTCTTTCTACTTATACATGGTCATTACCTTCCTGAACGCTGTACAGTTGAACTGGTAGATGAGGTCTTAAAACCACATTTTCCACACAAAAAGTCTGCAGAGACTTGTCTCTAATGAACATGTCTGCCATTCCAATTCCTGATGAGATTGTTGGGATAAAGTATTTTTTGACCTATATATGGCCTACGGAGGTCATTCAAATTCCATATGTATTCAAACTTCCTATGAACGAAGTAATTACACCCGGAGTAGTTTCTGATGATTGGGATGTGAAAACAGTTGATACCATGATGTATGATTCACAGTATTTAACTGTATTTGAAAATGAAGATGTGTATCAATCCAAAGAAAATTATGGCGATATGTTCTGTTATAATTATTTTGGACATCATTTCATTCACAGAGCAAGTGCCCCAAAGACTATTTTTAATTATACACAGTGGGAACACTGTCCGACTCCACCAGTGGGGAGTTCCAAAATGTATACTGAAAAGTTTGCATATTTTTCTGGGCACAGTGTCAAAAATGCTGAGTCGTATTATTTCAAATTGCCAGTGATGGAAAGTCAACATATTCTATTGAAAGGCACAAATTTCATTTATTCTGATTCCTTTGTTTCTCAGTTGGCTATAGAAGGCTATGATTACTGGTTGAAGTCGATAGACTTGAAAAGTGTGTGGGGAACAAAAAATTGGCATATAAGGGGAAAGGAAGCTTTATTTGGAGCATGCCTGATACCTGTTCAAATGGTATTTTTAAATGAAACAGAACTTCAGACAAGTTGTTTAGGCTCAGCATAAATTAAGGAAATTAGGGTCATATGTACGAACACATTTTCCCATAGACACAGAATGGGCAAAACTGCTTGCTACATCTGGCCCTTAATGTGCTCAGTATTCCTACACCTGCAACATTTTACAAATGGCAAAAATATATAAACGCATTTGAAGATCAGCTCAATGGAAGGGTCCAGAATGGAACATTTAACATATCACTTTCACGTCCATGTGGGTGGTTATTACCAATGGGTGCCATACATGCTTTGTAAGCTCCACAGGGATTTTTAGAACAAATAGGCCGGACTCTCGCTATGTGTCCTCAGAACACTCGGGTATAGTGACAACATATAGTGTGGGAAAATTTTGCCATGAATGGTTGAAAAATTCCTCACTAGATGCTGTTAGAGAACACTTTAGTCTCCTGTCTAATGACACAGATTTACAGGATTTCCTGTTAGGCCCCAGAAGACAATGCAGAAAACAGTTCTTATAAGGAGTATATAATGAAATTGGAAAACTTTGCCAACAAGAAGTGGCTCCCCGGTTAAGGCAAATAGATCAGGAAAATTTACAGAAAGCATTAGCTGTTGTAGATAATGTGATTAATACCTTGTCCGACTGGATATACACTTTAAATAACATTGTGTCCTCTTCAATAGATATAGTACAGAGTGACATGTTATCTTTACACTATGGACAGAGTCAGCTAAGGTCCATTATGCAGTTAGGTTGGACACTACAAAGAGTAAAAGCAGGTTGCGTACCCTGGCAACACGTTATCGCAAGGGACATTTTTTCAACAATTAATTTAATGCAACAACAACAAATAATGGCTAAGAAGAAAGCGACTTACGTCATGCTAAACATCGAGAAATTAGAAAAGTTGCCTTTTACTGTGGCTGAAATACTATCTGCCAAATGACTAATACACGGGGTTATAAATCTGCCTATTTCAACACTTCAATTCACATCCTGTTTGAAACACATTCCAATAGGCAGATATGAAAGGCTGGGAAATAGTTATGTACACAAGGTGTGGGAGCTTCCCTTTTCTTACATGTTTCAATGGCATGAAAGAGGTCTTTCTTAGCGGTAGTGAATGCAAGACTTCTGTGAGCCATTCCATGGTTTGTAAACAGCTGTCTTTGCATGGCCATGTAATCCCTCCACTGCAAATTTGACTTGTTATCTGAGGGGAGTTCAGTCCCCTTGATTAGACCTGCATTCCAAGTGCTCTCAAGTGGCAGCTATATGCAGCTATGTGCCAGAATTGCTTATTTCGTTTTGGTCTGCCACACTGGTAGGTGTTGTGGGAATGTCTTCTTTCCCCCTACACAACAAAAGAGGAGTAGCTGACATTTGGTCTCATATTGCTACTTCTGATGTGAATTTTGACAAGTTGAGCAGACTCAAGGCTTTATTGTTTCAAAAACATGTGGCGCTTACATCTGCATGCGAGACCTATACACTTCAGGTTGTGAGGTCATCAGCAGAGATTCAGTCCCTTTTAAACACAAATTTTCCGAGATACTTTCGTGAACTCATGGGGCGAATATTCAACACGTCAGGTACTACTGGAATCGCTGATTTCTTTAAGGCTGTTGGTTCAGGTTTCATTCACACCTTTTCCTTTATATTTGGCTTAGTACTCAGCTGTACAATCAATATTTTCAAGTATTTTGAGGGGATTTCTGATTACCTTGGCTATAATAGGTGTCATTTTTCTGTTGCTATTTTTTCTGCACAATGGCTGTCCCTTCACAGCAAGGAGGACTGAAAGCGCTTCCGACAGTGCAATTGTGTCATGAACGCATGATGCAGTATTTCGGAGCACCACTCTTATAACAATTGGAGTGCGACTGGTGCTTCTCATTCTGACCAGTTTTGGATTGTGTGCAGCCCGTGTTGCGATGACTTTGGTGCCTTTTTAACGTGCACTGAAAGTCTGTCTTTCTATGCAATGCTTACTTTCATTGGACTCTGATCTGTTGAGGTTCTCGATGAGGGCTCATTATCAGACATGTGCATTGGGGATGTGTTTGCAACGGGAAGCCATCTATGAGTTCTCCTTTGTGGATACTGAGACTCTTAACTCAACATTGAGCACAACATGGAATGCTGCTGCCTCAGATGGAGCTCAGGATTTGGAAAGCGAGTGCTCTATGGTTTTCCTTGGAAATTATCTGGATATTTTACCACCTGCTGAAATGGAACATTTCCTGGCTCCGATTGTCCCGGATATAATTGGCGACTTTCAAAATGACACTGAACTTTGAATTTGGCTTTCTTTGGCATCACTATTGACTTTTAAATTGTCCTTGTTATTCCTGCTCAAGTGTCTTTTAAATAGTCACTATTGACATTTTTGTAGACACATTATTTTAGCAAACTAGGGCCCAGATTTATACCTTTAGGTGAAAAACTGCAAAAATGCAGTTTTGCATCAAAATGTTTAGCACCGGCTTGCACCATTTCTGAGTACCAGCTAGGCACCATATTTATGCAAGCCGGTGCAAAGGGTAGGCTAGCGCCCAAAAAAATGACGTTAGCTGGGTGGGGCAGGCGGTATGGAAGAAGGGGGTTTTGCACCAAAAAATGATGTTAGGCAGGTTAGAGTAAAAAAAATGACTGTAACCAGCCTAGCGTCATTTGATTACGCAAACCCATCCATACCACATGATTCTTGACTTAAAAAAAGACAGTACTCATGCCCACCAACCCAATGGCCAGCACAGGGGACCACGGTCCCCTGAGCATGGCCATTGCACCCAGTGCATGTAAGGGGGCCCACTTCAGGGCCCCCAGTGGCACTTAAAAAAAAATACTTACCTATAATTACCTATTCTTACCTGGGATGGGGTCCCCCAGCCTCTCTGCTGTCCCTTTGGTGTGCGTGGGGGTGTCCCCGGGGCCTGGGGAGGGCACCTGTAAGCATATTTCATTGTGTTCCACCATGGAAATAGGCCCACAGGTCCCCTAATGCCTGGCTTGACCCAGGCGTTAGAAAATGGTGCAAAGGAAGCTTTGCTCCATTATTTGACCCCTCGTCCCCCCGTGCATGATTTTGGCGCTAAGGACATAGAGCCATTTTTTGCACAGGGACGCCTACTTTGCATCTCATCTCATTGATGCAAAGTAGGTTTCCATGTCCAAAAAATGACTTAACTCCATAAATTTGGCGGTAGACGGGTCTACCGCCAAAGTATAAATATGGAGTTCATTTTGCATTGAATTTGCATTTAACAAAATGATGCAAATTCGGTGCAAAACAAATATAAATATGCCCTCTAGCCTGCCGTTGTGCACTTTGCCCCAGGTACATTTTATTCAGCATTGCTTTATTTTCCTAGCAATTGCCCCATTTGTGGTGTTGTTTTATTTTTCTATATCTAATAGTTATTTGTGCCAGGAAAGCATTACGTTCTCAGTCTTCACTTTGTGCTTTCTTCAGTGCCACAGGCAGATAAGGTTGCCAGTAAAAGTGGTACGCTGTGTCTCCAACATTCACACAAACATACACACTCATAAGTGGGGACCATTTCTTAGAATGTCAACTGTTTTATTATAAAAACACTTCTTGGTCCATACACGTTAGAGGGAGATTCCAGACAGATGACCACGACTGCATGCTGATTGCTGATTGCCTCGCTACAGCTGCTTGCTTAGACTGCCGAAACCCTGGCCCACATTATTGCAATACATGCCATTTTATCTAAGATGCAGTTACTTCAATAAACCTTTTATTGAACTATTTTCTGCCTCTGTTGTCTTTGCCTGTGTGAGACTAGTGTAACTGGGAGATAAGGACGAGATCTGATCGACCCCAATTTCCCTGAGGAGTCAATTGTGCCATGCTCTCGGCTGCCCAATCATCCCTGCTCTTGGGTGGAGATGAGGCACTGCTAGTTAGCCGGAAAACCCAGATTAGGCCGACAGGCATCACATGGTGTGGAATTGTACTAAGTACCCCACAATCTGTGCATCGCATGCCTGATGAAGATGTAAATTACACCAGGACAACATTGAATGAGACTACCCGTAAAGGCAAAACCATGATAAGTTCTCCTGTTGTTTTGAAAAGTAATGCAATATATTAAAGTGTCCTCAAACACTTTAGTGAAGTAAGCAGTGTTGCATTGTGTCCAAAAACAACTTACTGCAGCAGCATGTCTAACTCACCTAGTCTCAGAATACCGACAGAATGAACACCAAGACGCATGCCGCTTGACCCACTAAAAAGAGCTTGGGCCATAGTAATCAAAAGAGGACAGGTTAAACAGAAGGGGCTTAATGAAAAACATCCTGAGTTTCCTACCCACTGTAAGGAATTGTAGACATTAACGGTTTGAAGAGTTTAGAGAGAGTCAAACAGAACCATGTGAGTAAACCAGACTGTTAGCAAAGAGGGCTTTGAGCAAAATGCCATCATAGAACTAACCCATACTAATTAAAAATATGCAGGTGAGTAAACAGTGTTGCTTTGTGTCCAAAAACAACGTACTGAGACACCATGTCTAACTCCCCTCGTGCTAGAGTACCAACAGTGTGGACATCTAGACGCACACTGCTTAATCCTAACTATAGAGAGCCTAGGCACTGGTAATAAAAAGCAGACAAGTTAAGCAGAAGGGACTTGAGGAAAACAAACCCTATTTTGTGTTTCCTATCCCCTATATGGTGATGTGGAAACTAATTGTTCAAAGTGTTAGAAAGCTTCAAACTGAACCAAGAAAATAAAGAATGGACTGGTACCAAAGAGGACCTGGACAATAACGCCATCTAAGAATGATACCCAAACTAATTAAAAATATATAAACTAGTAGAGTAAGAGGTCAAAAAAATTAACGCTAAATGTGGTCAACACCCGCTTATTAAAGGCAAAACGTCTATAACAAACAGAAAGGTCCAACATGGAAATTCTATTTCACAGAAAAAAAGTGGGGATTGCACATCAAAGCTGGAGACAAAATCATGAAAGTCACCACAGGTATAAGGGTCCAGGTGGAGGAAACAGTCTTGACAGCCGCAATGTACAAATACCATAAAGCCAAAACACCATGTTGCGGCCAATAAAATAAGGCAGGATCACTCAGAAGGTGTAAAGCAGAGAACAATCTAGACCTGCAAGAGGTGGAAACATAGGAAAAGCACCGCAAATAGGTAGAAACAGCATGGACATATGACCACTATAGTTTGAAGTGTGCATGTAACATGTGCCCTACAAAAGAGCCCATACCGATCAAATAGAGGATGAATAATCACATATGAACAATCTTAACATGCATAACTTAAAGCAAGCCAGTAGTTAATGGTTCTCATTAGTCATTATGAACAGATCCATTATGTAATTTAAGTATAAACCATTGCATGGAAGGCCTTGAGTAGTCTCAGCACTTATCCAAAGAAATGTGCAACTCACGATCCACATTAAGTCCAAGATCCACTGCTTTCCATTTAGTGATCCAGATAGTTTCCCTCCTGAGTAGTGCTCAAGTTCTGTCTCCTCCTCTCAGATTATCCATTACCACATCAATAGCATGAAATTTCTAATTTACCAGTTCACATAACTTATGGCATATGTTTAAATGCACAGCAAGAGGGCGGCTTTCATTGTGATTTCTAATTGCACAGCGGTGTTCCTGTATACTCTCCTACACTGGTTGTATAGTACTCCCTATATAGATCTGTTGACGTGCAAACAATACAGTAGATCACAAACCTAGAATTACAATTACTAAAAAGCCTAATGGTATGCATGGTCGATGTGTTATACTGAAACTGTTTCAATTCGTCATGCGCATAGGACACGTGTTACAATGGCCACATTTATAGAAACCCTGAGGTAGGGGCTTCCACCAGCTAACCATTGGCTTCAGGGTAGGAAGACAGTCCTGTAGTAGGCTTTATATGGGCTCCTTATGGGTGGCAAAAGAAATGCTGAAGCCCATAAGGATCACCTGAAGCCCCAATGCCCTGTGTACCTAGGTACCATATACTAGGGACTTATAAGGGGGGGGTCCAGTATACCAATTTGGAGTGACATACTGAGTCGCTAGTATGTAGTGTCAAATTTAGGAACAGAGAGAGCATAAGCACTGGAGTTCTGATTAGTAGGACTCCAGCGACAATTTAGAAAACAGTGAAACACACTGACAAGCAAGCCATAAACTATAAGAACTGGGGTCCTGATTAGCAGGATCCCAGTGACCCAGTCAAAACACATTGACAAACAGGCCAAAAATGGGGGTAACAAGGATAGAAAGAGGCTGCTTTCTCACATAACCACCCCCCCCCCAAACGAAGGACAATAAGGCTAACCTTGGCCAGTTGAGACTTTATTGTCTAAGTGGTGATAAGTAGAGAGTAGCTCTGCAATAGACTGGTTACTCCCTTTATCATCCACTATATGGTTACTTCCCTGTGGGGATGTTAACCACCCTGTTTGAAGTTTTTTAGCTAAGCAACAATGTGAAGATGTATTTTCAGAGTTTCTATCAGTAAGTTTTTGTTTAGAGCAGTGGGAATTATCCACTGAACCTATTTGTAGTGATGAGAATGCCAGACAGGGATGCTGTCTCAGTAAAGCCATAGCTGGGCAAAAACTTTGTCCATATGGCTGGAAGAGAGAACAGGGATGCTGTTTTTCCTTAGTTGGAGCAGGGAAGGGATGCTGTCCTATGAGCTCCACACTAGGGCAGGGATGCTGTCCTAAGTGTTTTGAGGCAGTGCAGGGTTTCTGCACTAAAGTTTCTCTGGGAGGGTTGGAGGGATGCTCCATGCTAACTAAAATGGTGCTCTTATTCTCACCAATGTTAGTTCTCCCACAGAGAGGTACTTCCACCTCAGGGAGTACAGCTATGCCAGCTGATGATTCCCTTGGACCAGGTGCCACCCCAGGAGAGGTTTCTCCCACCACAGGAATGGTATCCTGAATGGCAGGGTGGTTAGGGGATACTGTGATATCCTTTTTACCTGTTGTTGGAGAGGGATCCTGAGTTTTCAGGCTTTCTCTCCTTTGCTTTTTCATTGCAGTAGAAATGAGAGGGAACAATTCCTCTGGGATGCCCAGCATGGCAGCATGGGCATAAAACTCTATATCAGCCCAACCTGAGGCCTCTAGGTCATTACCTAAGAGACAGTCTACATGTAAACTAGGTGATACTACCACATGCTTAGGGCCAGTAACTCCACCCCAACTAAACTGAATTATAGCTAAGGGAAGAAACGTAGTGGAGTTATGGACATCAATAATCTTATACTGCTGTCCAATGATGTGTTGTTCAGGATGCACTAGGTTTTCAGTCACCAAAGTGATACTGGAACCTGTGTCCCTGTAGGCCAAGGCCTCAACACCATTTATTGAAACTGTCTGCCTGTACTTATCCATTGTAAGGGGACAAGCAGCCAGTGTGGCAAGGCCAATGTCACTAGGTGTGACAGAAACTGTCTTGGGACTGACTACCCCAGTTTCTATAATGGACCCATAAGTGAACCCAACTACACCCTTAACTTGACTGTTGCCAACAGTCCCACCACTAGTACCACTACTGCTAGGGGCACTAGAGCTTGATGTATTAGTGGTGGTAGGCTCAGGGGGTTTACCTGGACAGGACTTATCCCCAGGCCTATGGCCTCTGTTTTTACACACAAAGCACCAAGGCTTTTTAATGTGTGTGGGTTGAGAAGAAGAGGAAGAATTTGTTTTATCCCCACCCCCTGAAGAGTGTTTAAGATTTGAAGTGGGATCTTTAGTTTTACCCTTATCCCCATGCTTATCTTGAGATTTCTCACCATCTTTCTTCTTGCCATCCTTGTCACCCCCTGTATGAACTTTTCTGTTCACCCTTGTTCTGACCCATTTGTCTGCCTCCTTTCCCAATTCTTGGGGAGAGGTAAGATCAGAGTCTACCAGGTACTGGTGCAACAAATCAGACACACAATTATTAAAAATATGCTCTCTCAGGATTAAGTTATACAGGCTGTCATAGTCAGAAACTTTACTGCCATGTAACCACCCCTCCAAGGCCTTCACAGAATGGTCAACAAAGTCTACCCAGTCTTGTGAAGACTCCCTTTTGGTTTCTCTGAACTTCATCCTGTACTGTTCAGTGGTTAAGCCATAACCATCTAGGAGTGCATTCTTAAGAACTGTAAAATTATTGGCATCACTTTCCTTTACAGTAAGGAGCCTATCCCTACCCTTTCCACTGAAAGATAGCCATAGGATAGCAGCCCACTGCCTTTGAGGGACCTCCTGTACAACACAGGCCCTCTCAAGTGCAGCAAACCACTTGTTAATGTCATCCCCCTCCTTGTAAGGGGGTACAATCTTGTGCAGATTCCTAGAATCATGCTCTTTTACAGGATGACTATTGGGAATACTGCTGCCGCCACCATGGGGTCCAAATCCCAACCTCTGTCTTTCTTTTTCTAAATCAAATGCTTCCCTGTCTAGATCCAGCTGTTGCTTTTTAAGCTTCAGTCTGGACTCTTCCACTCTCAATCTACTGAGTTCCCTTTCTAACAATCTGTCTTCAGGGAGGGTGGGTTGGGCATGACTTGACACAGAAGAATGGTGTGAATGAACAGAGGGAGACCTGTCCCTAACAGATGGCACTCTAACATGCTGGCCTACAGAAGTAACACTCCTACTGTGATGGGAACTCACATAAGTACCAGCCATGCTAGGTGGCCTGCTAAGGGGCAGGTTGGGAAGGTTTCCTTCTAACCCTTTTCCTAGGGGTGCCCCAGAATCAGAGTGGGAACCATCAGCTAATTTCTCACCAGAGGTGCCAACTAAGGTCTTATCTTGTTCAATGAGCATATTAACTAACAGTTGTCTTGAGGGATTCTTCCCTACCCCTAAACCTCTATCTATGCAGAGACTCCTTGCTTCCTTCCATTCCAGCTAAGGTTGTCATAAGCTATGCTGGCCAGATCAAGAGTTTGGCCTGTACCAGACATGATAGAGAAGAGTTTAAGGGACAGAAAAAGTAAGAAAAAGTTTCAGAACTGTTTAAAGAACAGATTTTTAAAAAAAAACCTTTTTAAGAACTTTTGGAAAGTTTTAGAGGTACTTTTCAGCACTTAGAAAAAGAGTAAGAGAAGAAAAGCAAAACTTTTTGGTTAGGTGTATATACACTGAACTTGTTTTGTATATTTTTGTCTTATGAAAAGTACAATATGACAAAGTGGTAAGTAGTTGCAAGTACTTATCCCACCGCTGCCACCAATGTAGGAGGCTGGACTGGCTTGTAGTGAGTACCAAGGGGTACTTACACCTTGCACCAGGCCCAGGTATCCCTTATTAGTGTAGAGGGGTGTCTAGCAGCTTAGGCTGATAGAAAAGGTAGCTTAGCAGAGCAGCTTAGGCTGAACTAGGAGACGAGTGAAGCTCCTACAGTACCACTAGTGTCATATGCACAATAACATAAGAAAACACAATACACAGATATACTAAAAATAAAGGTACTTTATTTTTATGACAATATGCCAAAAGTATCTCAGTGAGTACCCTCAGTATGAGGATAGCAAATATACACAAGATATACGTACACAATACCAAAATATGCAGTAATAGCAATAGAAAACAGTGCAAACAAAGTATAGTCACAATAGAATGCAATGGGAGCACATAGGGATAGGGGCAACACAAACCAAATACTCTAGAAGTGGAATGCGAACCACGAATGGACCCCAAACCTATGTGAGCTCGTAGAGGGTCGCTGGGACTGTAAGAAAACAGTGAGGGTTAGAAAAATAGCCCACCCCAAGACCCTGAAAAGTGGGTGCAAAGTGCACCTAAGTTCCCCAAAGAGCACAGAAGTTGTGATAGGGGAATTCTGCCAGAAACAACAACACCAGCAATGCAACAACAATGGATTTCCTGACGAGAGTACCTGTGGAACAGGGTGACCAAGTCCAAGAGTCACAATCAAGTCGGGAGTGGGCAGATGCCCAGGAAATGCCAGCTGTGGGTGCAAAGAAGCTGCCACCAGATGGTAGAAGCTGTAGATTCTGCAAGAACGACAAGGGCTAGAAACTTCCCCTTTGGAGGATGGATGTCCCACGTCGTGAAGAGTCGTGCAGAGGTGTTTTCGTGCAGAAAGACCGCAAACAAGCTTTGCTAGCTGCAAGGGTCACAGTTAGGGTTTTTGGATGCTGCTGTGGCCCAGGAGGGACCAGGATGTCGCCAGTTGCGTGAGGAGACAGAGGGGGCACCCAGCAAAACAAAGAGCCCACTCAGAAGCAAGCAGCACCCGCAGAAGTGCCGGACCAGGCACTATGAAGTGGAGTGAACCAGAGCTCACCCGAAGTCACGAAAGAGGGTCCCACGACACCGGAGGACAACTCAGGAGGTCGTGCACTGCAGGTTAGAGTGCCGGGACCCAGGCTTGGCTGTGCACAAAGGAAATCCTGGAAGAGTGCACAGGAGCCGGAGTAGCTGCAAAACACGCAGTTCCCAGCAATGCAGTCTGGCGTGGGGAGGCAAGGACTTACCTCCACCAAACTTGGACTGAAGAGTCACTGGACTGTGGGAGTCACTTGGACAGAGTTGCTGAGTTCAAGGGACCTCGCTCGTCGTGCTGAGAGGAGACCCAGAGGACCGGTGATGCAGTTCTTTGGTGCCTGCGGTTGCAGGGGGAAGATTCCGTCGACCCACGGGAGATTTCTTCGGAGCTTCTAGTGCAGAGAGGAGGCAGACTACCCCCACAGCATGCACCACCAGGAAAACAGTCGAGAAGGCGGCAGGATCAGCGTTACAAGGTCGCAGTAGTCGTCTTTGCTACTTTGTTGCAGTTTTGCAGGCTTCCAGCGCGGTCAGCAGTCGATTCCTTGGCAGAAGTTGAAGAGAGAGATGCAGAGGAACTCTGATGAGCTCTTGCATTCGTTATCCAAGGAATTCCCCAAAGCAGAGACCCTAAATAGCCAGAAAAGGAGGTTTGGCTACTTAGGAGAGAGGATAGGCTAGCAACACCTGAAGGAGCCTATCAGAAGGAGTCTCTGACATCACCTGCTGGCACTGGGCACTCAGAACAGTCCAGTGTGCCAGCAGAACCTCTGTTTCCAAGATGGCAGAGGTCTGGAGCACACTGGAGGAGCTCTGTGCACCTCACAGGGGAGGTGCAGGTCAGGGGAGTGGTCACTCCCCTTTCCTTTGTCCAGTTTCGCGCCAGAGCAGGGCTGAGGGATCCCTGAACCGGTGCAGACTGGCTTATGCAGAGATGGGCACCATCTGTGCCCATCAAAGCATTTCCAGAGGCTGGGGGAGGCTACTCCTCCCCAGCCCTGACACCTTTTTCCATAGGGAGAGGATGTAACACCCTCTCTCTGAGGAAGTCCTTTGTTCTGCCTTCCTGGGCCAAGCCTGGCTGGACCCCAGGAGGGTAGAAACCTGTCTGAGGGGTTGGCAGCAGCAGCAGCTGCAGTGAAATCCCGGGAAAGGCAGTTTGGCAGTACCTGGGTCTGTGCTAGAGACCAGGGGGATCATGGGATTGTCCCACCAATGCTAGGATGGCATTGGGGGGGCAATTCCATGATCATAGACATGTTACATGGCCATATTCGAAGTTACCATTGTGAAGCTATACATAGGTAGTGACCTATGTATAGTGCACGCGTGTAATGGTGTCCCCGCACTCACAAAGTCCAGGGAATTGGCCCTGAACAATGTGGGGGCACCTTGGCTAGTGCCAGGGTGTCCACACACTAAGTAACTTAGCACCCAACCTTTACCAGGTAAAGGTTAGACCTATAGGTGACTTATAAGTTACTTAAGTGCAGTGTAAAATGGCTGTGAAATAACGTGGACGTTATTTCACTCAGGCTGCAGTGGCAGGCCTGTGTAAGAATTGTCAGAGCTCCCTATGGGTGGCAAAATAAATGCTGCAGCCCATAGGGATCTCCTGGAACCCCAATACCCTGGGTACCTCAGTACCATATACTAGGGAATTATAAGGGTGTTCCAGTATGCCAATATGAATTGGTGAAATTGGTCACTAGGCTGTTAGTGACAATTTGTACAGAGAGAGCATAACCACTGAGGTTCTGGTTAGCAGAGCCTCAGTGAGACAGTTAGGCATCACACAGGGAACACATACATATAGGTCACAAACTTATGAGCACTGGGGTCCTGGCTAGCAGGGTCACAGTGACACATAACAAACACACTAAAAACATAGGGTTTTCACTATGAGCACTGGGCCCTGGCTAGCAGGATCCCAGTGAGACAGTGAAAACACCCTGACATACACTCACAACAGGCCAAAAGTGGGGGTAACAAGGCTAGAAAGAGGCTACTTCCCCCCCCCCCCCCAAACGAAGGACAATAAGGCTAACCTTGGCCAGTTGAGACTTTATTGTCTAAGTGGTGATAAGTAGAGAGTAGCTCTGCAATAGACTGGTTACTCCCTTTATCATCCACTATATGGTTACTTCCCTGTGGGGATGTAAACCACTCTGTTTGAAGTTTTTTAGCTAAGCAACAATGTGAAGATGTATTTTCAGAGTTTCTATCAGTAAGTTTTTGTTTAGAGCAGTGGGAATTGTCCACTGAACCTATTTGTAGTGATGAGAATGCCAGACAGGGATGCTGTCTCAGTAAAGCCATAGCTGGGCAAAAACTTTGTCCATATGGCTGGAAGAGAGAACAGGGATGCTGTTTCTCTTTAGTTGGAGCAGGGCAGGGATGCTGTCCTATGAGCTCCACACTAGGGCAGGGATGCTGTCCTAAGTGTTGTGAGGCAGTGCAGGGTTTCTGCACTAAAGTTTCTCTGGGAGGGTTGGAGGGATGCTCCATGTTAACTAAAATGGTGCTCTTATTCTCACCAATGTTAGTTATCCCACAGAGAGGTACTTCCACCTCAGGGAGTACAGCTATGCCAGCTGATGATTCCCTTGGAACAGGTGCCACCCCAGGAGAGGTTTCTCCCACCACAGGAATGGTATCCTGAATGGCAGGGTGGTTAGGGGATACTGTGATACCCTTTTTACCTGTTGTTGGAGAGGGATCCTGAGTTTTCAGGCCTTCTCTCCTTTGCTTTTTCATTTCAGTAGAAATGAGAGGGAACAATTCCTCTGGGATGCCCAGCATGGCTGCATGGGCATAAAACTCTACATCAGCCCAACCTGAGGCCTCTAGGTCATTACCTAAGAGACAGTCTACATGTAAACTAGGTGATACTACCACCTGCTTAGGGCCAGTAACTGTCAAAGCCCAGCTCACCTGAGTCCTTGTTCAGTTCTGATGGAGGTTGAAAACAATCCGACCCCACCCTGAAACTGCTTGTTCCAGCACACTAGTTTTTAAAACAGTGCACTAAGAACAGAAGCTCAAGGGAAGGGGGGAAGTGGATAAAATAAAATAAAGAGACAACACCGTTCTTGCGTTTCCACTGTTGAAGTGCTGCACAAATCTGCGGCCCTCTCTGACTTCTGTAGAAACTAGTGCCTAATGAAACATAAACAAAGAACAGATAAGTACAACCTATTCCTAACTGGATTCCTGACTATCCCTTTATTTATTAAAAATGTTCTTCTAAAAGTACCTCTTGGGTCCTGGTCTCTAGTTTCCAGGTTTGGAATGTGTTACTGCTCTGGGATGTGCTTTCTATTACTCTAAAGCTTCTAAAACATTAAACAAATACCGTTATCAGAATTACCAATATCAAACATTCATCTTAATATAACTAAAGCCTAAATTCCCAATAGCAGACTCACTTTTCCCATATTTCCAGAATCTTTTATAAAACAAATACTGTACTTTTACGTCAAAATACAGCATGTAATTTGTGGAAGTCCTTGATTTACTGTTTGCCTTGCTGTTAATGGTTTCCAGGGTTCGATTCTTAAAAGTTCCATAAAAAAAATATGTTTGCTTCGCAAAGTTCCGCAAAGTATTCTTGTAACAAAGAGTTTGAATCACAATGTTCGTGGTAGGTATCTTGTTTCAAATTGTCTATACACGAATCCAGAAATTGTTGTCAAAAGTTCTTTCAGGTAATAAAAGTTTTGCACTTACTTGTTGCTGGCAAGAGATACTGATCAGTCTAACCTTGTGTCCTTTCTCTTTTGCAGGTTGCTTTTAGGAGAGAGGCTGAGGCAAGGAGGAACCGGAAACCGGAAGAAGGAAGAGCCAGCAGCTGCGCCCATTGAAGCCAATGAAAGTCTGTAGAGAGCAGGAGTGCCAGCGCCGAGGGATCTGTTCTCAGGTAAGCAGGAGGTAGATGAGCACAAGCACTGGGTGAGGCTCGGGGGCTGCCTTTTATAGACAGGGCTGGGTGTGGTTCGAAGAGCTGGGTGTGGTTTGAAGAGCTGGGTGTGGTTTGAAGGGCTGGGTGTGGTCCTCACATGCTGCACATGTTCTTGAAAGGTGTGCAGAGCTGGGTGTGGTTTGAAGAGCTGGGTGTGGTCCTCACATGCTGCACATGTTCTTGAAAGGTGTGCAGAGTTTTAGTTATTATGCAAATGAGTTAAATTAACACATGGCCTAGAGAGGAGTGTTTTAAAGAAGCCTTGGTAAAAGCAAGGCCCAATGTGTAAACAAAACAGCACATTAAACAACATACACAGAAGCCTGGGGGGGGGGAAGGAAGGTGAGATAACAAGAAAGGCTTTCAATAGTAAGTTTAAAAGGGCGCTATTACAGAACCCACTAGTGCAGTGAGAGGGGACATGCTCTTTGCTGTGCACAAACCCTAACAGTTGCCCCCCTCAAAGGCCCTCCTACAGGACGGGGTTTTCCTGGATTTTTTAAATAAAACCGTCTAATCAGCTGTGGGGCATGTACATATGATGCTGGTTTCCTTGAATTCTCAGATTCATCATATCCTTTCCATTCTACTAAATAAAACAGACGTCCACTAATTATTTTTGAGTCTTTTATGCTTTTCACTTCATATTCTAGATTTCCCTTAATTGGTATGGGTGGAGGTGGTGGTTCAGGTCGGGTTTTTGGATTGTACGGCTTAAGCAAGGACACATGGAATGTAGTATGTACTGGATATTCTTTTGGTAAATCTAATTTTACTGTTACCGGGTTTACTATGGCAGTTATACTAAAGGGTCCAATGAAACATGGTTGCAGCTTTCGGGATCCCTCTATGTTTACGTTCTTTGTGGAGAGCCATACCTTGTCACCGATTTTATACATTGGGGCCTCAGATCTGTGTTTGTCTGCTTGTCTTTTCATGCTTTCCTTGTACTTTAATAAATGTTTCCTGGCTTTGTCTTGTATGTCACCTAACCTCGTTAGTCTATCCGTTACTGTAGGTAACAGAGAATCTTCTAACAAAATGGGTATAGCTCTTGGATGATACCCCTGCAAGAAATAGAATGGTGAGCAAAGTAGAGCTGAATGCTCAGTATTATTATAAACAAACTCCGCTACAGGGAGAGCTTCCAACCATTCACTAGAATAATCAGCCAATAAACAACGTAGCGTTTGAAGTAAGGTTTGGTTCAGTCGTTCAGTCTGTCCATCTGTCTCTGGGTGGAAAGCAGTGGATAATGCCACATCTATCTTCAGTTTTTTACATAATTTTTTCCAAAATTTAGAGTTGAACTGGCTCCCTCGGTCTGACACCACTTTGCTTGGCAAACCATGTAAACGCACAATTTCCCTTATAAAAATATCGGCAAATTCTGCCGCCGTGGGTAATTTCCGTAATGGTACAAAATGTGCCATTTTAGATAAAAAATCCACTATAACCAACACTGTTGTGAAAGATTTTACAGGTGGTAAACCTACAATAAAGTCTACGCTCACAGTGTGCCAAGGTTGTTTGGGTGTTGGCATTGGTATTAACAAGCCGTCAGGGGCCTTATGAGAAGATTTATGTCTTGCACAAATTGGACAGGTAGTGACAAATTGCTTAATGTCCTTTCTTATAGTGTCCCACCAAAAGTGTTTTTGCACATTTTCCAGGGTTTTTACCCAACCAGGATGACCTGCCAACGGTGAGGCGTGATGCCAAATTATCACCTGTGTTTGTAATTCAGAGGTGGGCACTAACAGCATGTTGTCGTGATACAATAAACCTCGTTGTATTGTGTTATGGGAATCCTTTAACCAATCCTGAGGTGCTATTTGCATGTGTGCATTATATAGATCTGTGATGAAATCCTTCTGTTGTACTGGTGCCAAAAACTTTTGGGGAGGAATAATGGGTTCTCCTATTTTATCTTGTTTCATGTCTGAGGTATGTCCGTATCTAGATAACACATCAGATTGAATTTGTTGTGCACCTGGTCTATAGGTTATTACAAAGTCAAATGTGCTAAAAAAAATTAACCAGCGCATCTGACGTGGTGTTAGTGCTTTAAGTGATCCAAAAAACTGTAGGTTCTTATGGTCAGAAAAGATTGTAACTGGGTACTTGGCTCCCATTAAATGGTGCCTCCATTCTGAAAAGGCTACTTTGATAGCTAGTAGTTCCCTTTCAGCCACAGTGTAATTTTGTTCAGCTGGCAATAACTTTTTAGAATAGAAGGCTATAGGATGTAACTGGCCATCTACTGCATCTCGTTGAGAGAGAACTCCTCCTAAAGCTACTTGTGAAGCATCCGCTTCAACAAAAAAGGGCAAGTCAGGATCAGGATGTTTCAGAATTGGGGCTGAAGTGAACTTTTGTTTTAGGAGTTGAAAGGCGTGTGCCGCCTCATCAGTCCAAAGAAATCGTTGCCCTTTCCGCAACAAGGTAGTTATTGGGGCCGCAATGTCTGCAAAATGTGCAATAAACCTCCTATAAAAATTGGCGAAACCCAGAAATTTCTGAATATCTTTTACAGAGGATGGTTCTGGCCAATCAGCAATAGCACTGATTTTCTTTACATCCATAGTTATTCCTTGAGGTGACAGGCAGTATCCTAAAAAGTCCACCTTGTTGACATTAAAAGTACACTTTTCTAACTTAGCAAAAAGATGATTTTCTTTTAACTTTGATAATACTGCACGAACATGTTGGGTATGTTCTTCTGAGTTCTTAGAGTAAATGAGGATGTCGTCTATGTATACTATGACACAAACGTCCAGGAATTCGTGTAGGACCTCATTTATAAAGAACTGAAAGGCCGCAGGGGCATTACATAACCCAAAGGGCATTACTGTGTACTCAAATAAACCAAACTTTGTCTTGAAAGCTGTCTTCCACTCATCCCCCTCTTTTACTCGGACCAGGTGGTAAGCTCCCCGCAGATCTAGTTTAGTGTATACAGTAGAATGTCTTAATTGATCCAACAACACAGGTATTAGAGGAAGAGGATATTTATTCTTTATTGTAGCCTTATTTAGTCCTCTATAATCGATACACGCGCGCAGGATTTTTCCGGCTTCGGGATAAAAAAAAGTGGAGATGACACCGGAGATGTGGAATGACGGATGAACCCAGACTGTAGTAGGTCATCTAGGTAGGTTCTTAAGTATTTGGTTTCTTCGTCAGTCAAAGCATATACTCTGTTATTAGGTAAAGGGGCCCCTGGGATAAGATCTATACGACAGTCATAAGACCTATGTGGGGGCAGCACACTAGCCTTTACTGGATCAAAGACGTCTTTAAAGTCAGAATATTCAAGAGGGAGACTTGGTTCATCTTGTGTAACACTAGCACAGTGTAATACTGTGCTCTGTTCTGTACCTGCTTCTTGATAGCAATTGGTTCTACAGAAAGAGGAATCCAAAGTAACAGTTCTATTCACCCAATCAATTTTTGGGTTATGAGTTGTTAACCAGGTTACCCCGAGAATCAAACCAAAATTAGGAGTATCTATCAGATCAAAGCTAATCACCTCTGTGTGCCCGTTCTGACAGACCATAACAGGTGGACTTGTTTGTTTTGTGATTAATACAGAGGTCAATTCTGACCCATCCACTGCACATACTGCTTCTGGACAAGGCTTTAGGCACATAGGAAGTCCTAAGTTTTCAGCTAACTTATTATCCACAAAATTTCCTGTCGCGCCTGAGTCCAGTAGGACAGGGAGAGAATGCCTCACTTGGGTAGTAACAATTAAAACGACCTGAATTATGAAATGTCTAGGTATGTGCGGTACCATGAAGGCTGCAGCATTAGAGGTTTGATTAAGATGTTTTCTTGAACAAGTAACCTCTCCCCTTGTCGAGCTTAATTGTTTCCCGATTCAGTTAAGGAGGTGGAGGAAACAGCACCCTTTCGTGGATTTTTTGGCTTTACTGGACATTCTCTGGCAAAGTGACCTGCCCTTCCACAATATAAACATAATTGAAGTTTTCTCCTTCTTTCTTTTTCCTCTGATGTGAGTGGACCTCTGAGTGTCCCTATTTGCATAGGCTCAGGTTCAGGGAGTTTATTATCTGGGTCTTTCTTCTCGTGTCTAATAAAAGTTAACCGTGATTCCAGTTTGTATTTATCTCCCTTACTTTCTCCTAGTCTATGTTCTAATTTTACAACTAAATCTACAAAGTCCGAATAGTCTTCTGGCAAATCAACGATATGAGCCAGCGCGTCTTTTAACTCATCTCTCAAACCTTTATAGAAAAGGGAGACACGCTTTTCTTCTGGCCACTGTGTCTCGGTGAGTAAACGATTAGAACTAGTGAGATAGGTCAATAAATCCTTGTTACCTTGTTTAAGATTTAAAAGCTCATTATCACTTGCCTGCATGAAAGTGTGTTTTGCAAAAAGGCTGGTCATGGTACGTTTAAATTGATTCCAATTATGGAGGATGGGATCATCTCTCTCCACGAAAGGAATTGACCAATTGGCTGCTGTGCCACCCAAATAAGACAAGACAAATGCCACTTTCGTAGCATCAGTAGGGAACTGTTGTGGCTTACAAACGAAGTGTAATTGACATTGATTGATAAAAACATGGAATTTGTTACTATCTCCATGAAAACGTTCAGGTGCTGCTAAGGGCACAGCATTAGGAACATTAACAGTGACCTCAACGGGGGGAGGCAAAGTTGTATGTTTTGATGGCGCCCGTGTCTCTGAGGAGGTTTTAAACAAAGGCGTAAAAGCTGTGTTCCACTGAGATACCCTAAATTTATACCTGCTTAAATCCTGTTTTAAAGAGGTATTCTCCATCTTTAATCTCTCTATTTCCTCTTGCATATGTTGCAAGATGCCAGACACTGATTCATTAGGAGCCAAGTCCTCATTTAGGGCCTGCGCCATATCCGTGACGTCAATGCCCTCTATTTCTTCCCCGATATTCATCGTCCACCAGAACTGAAATTTTTTATTTTTTTATTTTTTTAAGGCTTGTGCTTCTGTCAAAGCCCAGCTCACCTGAGTCCTTGTTCAGTTCTGATGGAGGTTGAAGACAATCCGACCCCACCCTGAAACTGCTTGTTCCAGCACACTAGTTTTGAAAACAGTGCACTAAGAACAGAAGCTCAAGGGAAGGGGGGAAGTGGATAAAATAAAGAGACAACACCGTTCTTGCGTTTCCACTGTTGAAGTGCTGCACAAATCTGCGGCCCTCTCTGACTTCTGTAGAAACTAGTGCCTAATGAAACATAAACAAAGAACAGATAAGTACAACCTATTCCTAACTGGGTTCCTGACTATCCCTTTATTTATTAAAAAATGTCTTCTAAAAGTACCTCTTGGATCCTGGTCTCTAGTTTCCAGGTTTGGAATGTGTTACTGCTCTGGGATGTGCTTTCTATTACTCTAAAGCTTCTAAAACATTAAACAAATACCGTTATCAGAATTACCAATATCAAACATTCATCTTAATATAACTAAAGCCTAAATTCCCAATAGCAGACTCACTTTTCCCATATTTCCAGAATCTTTTATAAAACAAATACTGTACTTTTACGTCAAAATACAGCATGTAATTTGTGCAAGTCCTTGATTTACTGTTTGCCTTGCTGTTAATGGTTTCCAGGGTTCGATTCTTAAAAGTTCCATAAAAAAAATATGTTTGCTTCGCAAAGTTCCGCAAAGTATTCTTGTAACAAAGAGTTTGAATCACAATGTTCGTGGTAGGTATCTTGTTTCAAATTGTCTATACACGAATCCAGAAATTGTTGTCAAAAGTTCTTTCAGGTAATAAAAGTTTTGCACTTACTTGTTGCTGGCAAGAGATACTGATCAGTCTAACCTTGTGTCCTTTCTCTTTTGCAGGTTGCTTGTAGGAGAGAGGCTGAGGCAAGGAGGAACCGGAAACCGGAAGAAGGAAGAGCCAGCAGCTGCGCCCATTGAAGCCAATGAAAGTCTGTAGAGAGCTGGAGTGCCAGCGCCGAGGGATCTGTCCTCAGGTAAGCGGGAGGTAGACGAGCACAAGCACTGGGTGAGGCTCGGGGGCTGTCTTTTATAGACAGGGCTGGGTGTGGTCCTCACATGCTGCACATGTTCTTGAAAGGTGTGCAGAGCTGGGTGTGGTTTGAAGAGCTGGGTGTGGTCCTCATATGCTGCACATGTTCTTGAAAGGTGTGCAGAGTTTTAGTTATTATGCAAATGAGTTAAATTAACACATGGCCTAGAGAGGAGTGTTTAAAAGAAGCCTTGGTAAAAGCAAGGCCCAATGTGTAAACAAAACAGCACATTAAACAACATACACAGAAGCCTGGGGGGGGGAGGAAGGTGAGATAACAAGAAAGGCTTTCAATAGTAAGTTTAAAAGGGCGCTATTACAGAACCCACTAGTGCAGTGAGAGGGGACATGCTCTTTGCTGTGCACAAACCCTAACAGTTGCCCCCCTCAAAGGCCCTCCTACAGGACGGGGTTTTCCTGGATTTTTTAAATAAAACCGTCTAATCAGCTGTGGGGCATGTACATATGATGCTGGTTTCCTTGAATTCTCAGATTCATCATATCCTTTCCATTCTACTAAATAAAACAGACGTCCACTAATTCTTTTTGAGTCTTTTATGCTTTTCACTTCATATTCTAGATTTCCCTTAATTGGTATGGGTGGAGGTGGTGGTTCAGGTCGGGTTTTTGGATTGTACGGCTTAAGCAAGGACACATGGAATGTAGTATGTACTGGATATTCTTTTGGTAAATCTAATTTTACTGTTACCGGGTTTACTATGGCAGTTATACTAAAGGGTCCAATGAAACGTGGTTGCAGCTTTCGGGATCCCTCTATGTTTAGGTTCTTTGTGGAGAGCCATACCTTGTCACCGATTTTATACATTGGGGCCTCAGATCTGTGTTTGTCTGCTTGTCTTTTCATGCTTTCCTTGTACTTTAATAAATGTTTCCTGGCTTTGTCTTGTATGTCACCTAACCTCGTTAGTCTATCCGTTACTGTAGGTAACAGAGAATCTTCTAACAAAATGGGTATAGCTCTTGGATGATACCCCTGCAAGAAATAGAATGGTGAGCAAAGTAGAGCTGAATGCTCAGTATTATTATAAACAAACTCCGCTACAGGGAGAGCTTCCAACCATTCACTAGAATAATCAGCCAATAAACAACGTAGCGTTTGAAGTAAGGTTTGGTTCAGTCGTTCAGTCTGTCCATCTGTCTCTGGGTGGAAAGCAGTGGATAATGCCACATCTATCTTCAGTTTTTTACATAATTTTTTCCAAAATTTAGAGTTGAACTGGCTCCCTCGGTCTGACACCACTTTGCTTGGCAAACCATGTAAACGCACAATTTCCCTTATAAAAATATCGGCAAATTCTGCCGCCGTGGGTAATCTCCGTAATGGTACAAAATGTGCCATTTTAGATAAAAAATCCACTATAACCAACACTGTTGTGAAAGATTTTACAGGTGGTAAACCTACAATAAAGTCTACGCTCACAGTGTGCCAAGGTTGTTTGGGTGTTGGCATTGGTATTAACAAGCCGTCAGGGGCCTTATGAGAAGATTTATGTCTTGCACAAATTGAACAGGTAGTGACAAATTGCTTAATGTCCTTTCTTATAGTGTCCCACCAAAAGTGTTTTTGCACATTTTCCAGGGTTTTTACCCAACCAGGATGACCTGCCAACGGTGAGGCGTGATGCCAAATTATCACCTGTGTTTGTAATTCAGAGGTGGGCACTAACAGCATGTTGTCGTGATACAATAAACCTCGTTGTATTGTGTTATGGGAATCCTTTAACCAATCCTGAGGTGCTATTTGCATGTGTGCATTATATAGATCTGTGATGAAATCCTTCTGTTGTACTGGTGCCAAAAACTTTTGGGGAGGAATAATGGGTTCTCCTATTTTATCTTGTTTCATGTCTGAGGTATGTCCGTATCTAGATAACACATCAGATTGAATTTGTTGTGAACCTGGTCTATAGGTTATTACAAAGTCAAATGTGCTAAAAAAAATTAACCAGCGCATCTGACGTGGTGTTAGTGCTTTAAGTGATCCAAAAAACTGTAGGTTCTTATGGTCAGAAAAGATTGTAACTGGGTACTTGGCTCCCATTAAATGGTGCCTCCATTCTGAAAAGGCTACTTTGATAGCTAGTAGTTCCCTTTCAGCCACAGTGTAATTTTGTTCAGCTGGCAATAACTTTTTAGAATAGAAGGCTATAGGATGTAACTGGCCATCTACTGCATCTCGTTGAGAGAGAACTCCTCCTAAAGCTACTTGTGAAGCATCCGCTTCAACAAAAAAGGGCAAGTCAGGATCAGGATGTTTCAGAATTGGGGCTGAAGTGAACTTTTGTTTTAGGAGTTGAAAGGCGTGTGCCGCCTCATCAGTCCAAAGAAATCGTTGCCCTTTCCGCAACAAGGTAGTTATTGGGGCCGCAATGTCTGCAAAATGTGCAATAAACCTCCTATAAAAATTGGCGAAACCCAGAAATTTCTGAATATCTTTTACAGAGGATGGTTCTGGCCAATCAGCAATAGCACTGATTTTCTTTACATCCATAGTTATTCCTTGAGGTGACAGGCAGTATCCTAAAAAGTCCACCTTGTTGACATTAAAAGTACACTTTTCTAACTTAGCAAAAAGATGATTTTCTTTTAACTTTGATAATACTGCACGAACATGTTGGGTATGTTCTTCTGAGTTCTTAGAGTAAATGAGGATGTCGTCTATGTATACTATGACACAAACGTCCAGGAATTCGTGTAGGACCTCATTTATAAAGAACTGAAAGGCCGCAGGGGCATTACATAACCCAAAGGGCATTACTGTGTACTCAACTAAACCAAACTTTGTCTTGAAAGCTGTCTTCCACTCATCCCCCTCTTTTACTCGGACCAGGTGGTAAGCTCCCCGCAGATCTAGTTTAGTGTATACAGTAGAATGTCTTAATTGATCCAACAACACAGGTATTAGAGGAAGAGGATATTTATTCTTTATTGTAGCCTTATTTAGTCCTCTATAATCGATACACGCGCGCAGGATTTATCCGGCTTCGGGATAAAAAAAAGTGGAGATGACACCGGAGATGTGGAATGACGGATGAACCCAGACTGTAGTAGGTCATCTAGGTAGGTTCTTAAGTATTTGGTTTCTTCGTCAGTCAAAGCATATACTCTGTTATTAGGTAAAGGGGCCCCTGGGATAAGATCTCTCCGACAGTCATAAGACCTATGTGGGGGCAGCACACTAGCCTTTACTGGATCAAAGACGTCTTTAAAGTCAGAATATTCAGGAGGGAGACTTGGTTCATCTTGTGTAACACTAGCACAGTGTAATACTGTGCTCTGTTCTGTACCTGCTTCTTGATAGCAATTGGTTCTACAGAAAGAGGAATCCAAAGTAACAGTTCTATTCACCCAATCAATTTTTGGGTTATGAGTTGTTAACCAGGTTACCCCGAGAATCAAACCAAAATTAGGAGTATCTATCAGATCAAAGCTATTCACCTCTGTGTGCACGTTCTGACAGACCATAACAAGTGGACTTGTTTGTTTTGTGATTAATCCAGAGGTCAATTCTGACCCATCCACTGCACATACTGCTTCTGGACAAGGCTTTAGGCACATAGGAAGTCCTAAGTTTTCAGCTAACTTATTATCCACAAAATTTCCTGTCGCGCCTGAGTCCAGTAGGACAGGGAGAGAATGCCTCACTTGGGTAGTAACAATTAAAACGACCTGAATTATGAAATGTCTAGGTATGTGCGGTACCATGAAGGCTGCAGCATTAGAGGTTTGATTAAGATGTTTTCTCGAACAAGTAACCTCTCCCGTTGTCGAGCTTAATCGTTTCCCGATTCAGTTAAGGAGGTGGAGGAAACAGCACCCTTTCGTGGATTTTTTGGCTTTACTGGACATTCTCTGGCAAAGTGACCTGCCCTTCCACAATATAAACATAATTGAAGTTTTCTCCTTCTTTCTTTTTCCTCTGATGTGAGTGGACCTCTGAGTGTCCCTATTTGCATAGGCTCAGGTTCAGGGAGTTTATTATCTGGGTCTTTCTTCTCGTGTCTAATAAAAGTTAACCGTGATTCCAGTTTGTATTTATCTCCGTTTCTTTCTCCTAGTCTATGTTCTAATTTTACAACTAAATCTACAAAGTCCGAATAGTCTTCTGGCAAATCAACGATATGAGCCAGCGCGTCTTTTAACTCATCTCTCAAACCTTTATAGAAAAGGGAGACACGCTTTTCTTCTGGCCACTGTGTCTCGGTGAGTAAACGATTAGAACTAGTGAGATAGGTCAATATATCCTTGTTACCTTGTTTAAGATTTAAAAGCTCATTATCACTTGCCTGCATGAAAGTGTGTTTTGCAAAAAGGCTGGTCATGGTACGTTTAAATTGATTCCAATTATGGAGGATGGGATCATCTCTCTCCACGAAAGGAATTGACCAATTGGCTGCTGTGCCACCCAAATAAGACAAGACAAATGCCACTTTCGTAGCATCAGTAGGGAACTGTTGTGGCTTACAAACGAAGTGTAATTGACATTGATTGATAAAAACATGGAATTTGTTACTATCTCCATGAAAACGTTCAGGTGCTGCTAAGTGCACAGCATTAGGAACATTAACAGTGACCTCAACGGGGGGAGGCAAAGTTGTATGTTTTGATGGCGCCCGTGTCTCTGAGGAGGTTTTAAACAAAGGCGTAAAAGCTGTGTTCCACTGAGATACCCTAAATTTATACCTGCTTAAATCCTGTTTTAAAGAGGTATTCTCCATCTTTAATCTCTCTATTTCCTCTTGCATATGTTGCAAGATGCCAGACACTGATTCATTAGGAGCCAAGTCCTCATTTAGGGCCTGCGCCATATCCGTGACGTCAATGCCCTCTATTTCTTCCCCGATATTCATCGTCCACCAGAACTGAAATTTTTGTAATTTTTTTTTTTTTAAGGCTTGTGCTTCTGTCAAAGCCCAGCTCACCTGAGTCCTTGTTCAGTTCTGATGGAGGTTGAAGACAATCCGACCCCACCCTGAAACTGCTTGTTCCAGCACACTAGTTTTTAAAACAGTGCACTAAGAACAGAAGCTCAAGGGAAGGGGGGAAGTGGATAAAATAAAATAAAGAGACAACACCGTTCTTGCGTTTCCACTGTTGAAGTGCTGCACAAATCTGCGGCCCTCTCTGACTTCTGTAGAAACTAGTGCCTAATGAAACATAAACAAAGAACAGATAAGTACAACCTATTCCTAACTGGGTTCCTGACTATCCCTTTATTTATTAAAAAATTTCTTCTAAAAGTACCTCTTGGATCCTGGTCTCTAGTTTCCAGGTTTGGAATGTGTTACTGCTCTGGGATGTGCTTTCTATTACTCTAAATCTTCTAAAACATTAAACAAATACCGTTATCAGAATTACCAATATCAAACATTCATCTTAATATAACTAAAGCCTAAATTCCCAATAGCAGACTCACTTTTCCCATATTTCCAGAATCTTTTATAAAACAAATACTGTACTTTTACGTCAAAATACAGCATGTAATTTGTGCAAGTCCTTGATTTACTGTTTGCCTTGCTGTTAATGGTTTCCAGGGTTCGATTCTTAAAAGTTCCATAAAAAAAATATGTTTGCTTCGCAAAGTTCCGCAAAGTATTCTTGTAACAAAGAGTTTGAATCACAATGTTCGTGGTAGGTATCTTGTTTCAAATTGTCTATACACGAATCCAGAAATTGTTGTCAAAAGTTCTTTCAGGTAATAAAAGTTTTGCACTTACTTGTTGCTGGCAAGAGATACTGATCAGTCTAACCTTGTGTTCTTTCTCTTTTGCAGGTTGCTTGTAGGAGAGAGGCTGAGGCAAGGAGGAACCGGAAACCGGAAGAAGGAAGAGCCAGCAGCTGCGCCCATTGAAGCCAATGAAAGTCTGTAGAGAGCAGGAGTGCCAGCGCCGAGGGATCTGTCCTCAGGTAAGCGGGAGGTAGACGAGCACAAGCACTGGGTGAGGCTCGGGGGCTGTCTTTTATAGACAGGGCTGGGTGTGGGCCTCACATGCTGCACATGTTCTTGAAAGGTGTGCAGAGCTGGGTGTGGTTTGAAGAGCTGGGTGTGGTCCTCACATGCTGCACATGTTCTTGAAAGGTGTGCAGAGTTTCAGTTATTATGCAAATGAGTTAAATTAACACATGGCCTAGAGAGGAGTGTTTTAAAGAAGCCTTGGTAAAAGCAAGGCCCAATGTGTAAACAAAACAGCACATTAAACAACATACACAGAAGCCTGGGGGGGGGGGAGGAAGGTGAGATAACAAGAAAGGCTTTCAATAGTAAGTTTAAAAGGGAGCTATTACAGAACCCACTAGTGCAGTGAGAGGGGACATGCTCTTTGCTGTGCACAAACCCTAACAGTAACTCCACCCCAACTAAACTGAATTATAGCTAAGGGAAGAAACTTAGTGGAGTTATGGACATCAATAATCTTATACTGCTGTCCAATGATGTGTTGTTCAGGATGCACTAGGTTTTCAGTCACCAAAGTGATACTGGCACCTGTGTCCCTGTAGGCCAAGGCCTCAACACCATTTATTGAAACTGTCTGCCTGTACTTATCCATTGTAAGGGGACAAGCAGCCAGTGTGGCAAGGCCAATGCCACTAGGTGTGACAGAAACTGTCTTGGGACTGGCTACCCCAGTTTCTATAATGGACCCATAAGTGAACCCAACTACACCCTTAACTTGACTGTTGCCAACAGTCCCACCACTAGTACCACTACTGCTAGGGGCACTAGAGCTTGATTTATTAGTGGTGGTAGGCTCAGGGGGTTTACCTGGACAGGACTTATCCCCAGGCCTATGGCCTCTGTTTTTACACACAAAGCACAAAGGCTTTTTAATGTGTGTGGGTTGAGAAGAAGAGGAAGAATTTGTTTTATCCCCACCCCCTGAAGAGTGTTTAAGATTTGAAGTGGGATCTTTAGTTTTACCCTTATCCCCATGCTTATCTTGAGATTTCTCACCATCTTTCTTCTTGCCATCCTTCTCACCCCCTGTATGAACTTTTCTGTTCACCCTTGTTCTGACCCATTTGTCTGCCTTCTTTCCCAATTCTTGGGGAGAGGTCAGATCAGAGTCTACCAGGTACTGGTGCAACAAATCAGACACACAATTATTAAGAATATGCTCTCTCAGGATTAAGCTATACAGGCTGTCATAGTCAGAAACTTTACTGCCATGTAACCACCCCTCCAAGGCCTTCACTGAATGGTCAACAAAGTCTACCCAGTCTTGTGAAGACTCCTTTTTGGTTTCTCTGAACTTCATCCTGTACTGTTCAGTGGTTAAGCCATAACCATCTAGGAGTGCATTCTTAAGAACTGTAAAATTATTGGCATCACTTTCCTGTACAGTAAGGAGCCTATCCCTACCCTTTCCACTGAAAGATAGCCATAGGATAGCAGCCCACTGCCTTTGAGGGACCTCCTGTACAACATAGGCCCTCTCAAGTGCAGCAAACCACTTGTTAATGTCACCCCCCTCCTTGTAAGGGGGAACTATCTTGTGCAGATTCCTAGAATCATGCTCTTTTACAGGATGACTATTGGGAATACTGCTGCTGCCACCATGGGGTCCAAATCCCAACCTCTGTCTTTCTTTTTCTAAATCAAAAGCTTCCCTGTCTAGATCCAGCTGTTGCTTTTTAAGCTTCAGTCTGGACTCTTCCACGCTCAATATATTGAGTTCCCTTTCTAACAATCTGTCTTCAGGGAGGGTGGGTTGGGCATGCCTTGACACAGAAGAATGGTGTGAATGAACAGAGGGAGACCTGTCCCTAACAGATGGCACTCTAACATTCTGGCCTACAGAAGTAACACTCCTACTGTGATGGGAACTCACATAAGTACCAGCCATGCTAGGTGGCCTGCTAAGGGGCAGGTTGGGAAGGTTTCCTTCTAACCCTTTTCCTAGGTGTGCCCCAGAATCAGAGTGGGAACCATCAGCTAATTTCTCACCAGAAGTGCCAACTAAGGTCTTATCTTGTTCAATGAGCATATTAACTAACAGTTGTCTTGAGGGATTCTTCCCTACCCCTAAATCTCTATCTATGCAGAGACTCCTTGCTTCCTTCCAGCTAAGGTTGTCATAAGCTATGCTGGCCAGATCAAGAGTTTGGCCTGTACCAGACATGATAGACAAGAGTTTAAGGGACAGAAAAAGTAAGAAAAAGTTTCAGAACTTTTTAAAGAACAGAAAAAACTTTAAAAACTTTTTAAGAACTTTTTGAAAGTTTTAGAGGTACTTTTCAGCACTTAGAAAAAGAGTAAGAGAAGAAAAGCAAAACTTTTTGGTTAGGTGTACATACACTGAACTTGTTTTGTATATTTTTCTCTTATGAAAAGTACAATATGACAAAGTAGTAAGTAGTTGCAAGTCCTTATCCCACCACTGCCACCAATGTAGGAGGCTGGACTGGCTTGTAGTGAGTACCAAGGGGTACTTACACCTTGTACCAGGCCCAGGTATCCCTTATTAGTGTAGAGGGGTGTCTAGCAGCTTAGGCTGATAGAAAAGGTAGCTTAGCAGAGCAGCTTAGGCTGAACTAGGAGACGAGTGAAGCTCCTACAGTACCACTAGTGTCATATGCACAATATCATAAGAAAACACAAAACAAAGATATACTAAAAATAAAGGTACTTTATTTTTATGACAATATGCCAAAAGTATCTCAGTGAGTACCCTCAGTATGAGGATAGCAAATATACACAAGATATATGTACACAATACCAAAATATGCAGTAATAGCAATAGAAAACAGTGCAAACAAAGTATAGTCACAATAGAATGCAATGGGAGCACATAGGGATAGGGGCAACACAAACCATATAGTCCAAAAGTGGAATGCGAACCACGAATGGAAGACCCTGAAAAATGGGTGCAAAGTGCACCTAAGTTCCCCAAAGAGCACAGAAGTCGTGATAGGGGAATTCTGCCAGAAACAACAACACCAGCAATGCAACAACGATGGATTTCCTGACGAAAGTACCTGTGGAATAAGGGGACCAAGTCGAAGAGTCACAATCAAGTCGGGAGTGGGCAGATGCCCAGGAAATGCCAGCTGTGGGTGCAAAGAAGCTGCCACCGGATGGTAGAAGCTGTGGATTCTGCAAGAACGACAAGGGCTAGAAACTTCCCCTTTGTAGGATGGATGTCCCACGTCGTGAAGAGTCGTGCAGATGTGTTTTCGTGCAGAAAGACCGCAAACAAGCCTTGCTAGCTGCAAGGGTCGCGGTTAGGGTTTTTGGATGCTGCTGTGGCCCAGGAGGGACCAGGATGTCGCCAATTGCGTGAGGAAACTGGAGGGGGCACCCAGCAAGACAAGGAGCCCACTCAGAAGCAAGCAGCACCCGCAGAAGTGCCGGACCAGGCACTACGAAGTGGAGTGAACCGGAGCTCACCCAAAGTCACGAAAGAGGGACCCACGACGCCGGAGGACAACTCAGGAGGTCGTGCACTGCAGGTTAGAGTGCCGGGGACCCAGGCTTGGCTGTGCACAAAGGAAATCCTGGAAGAGTGCACAGGAGCCGGAGTAGCTGCAAAACACGCGGTTCCCAGCAATGCAGTCTGGTGTGGGGAGGCAAGGACTTACCTCCACCAAACTTGGACTGAAGATTCACTGGACTGTGGTAGTCACTTGGACAGAGTTGCTGAGTTCAAGGGACCTCGCTCGTCGTGCTGAGAGGAGACCCAGAGGACCGGTGATGCAGTTCTTTGGTGCCTGCGGTTGCAGGGGGAAGATTCCGTCGACCCACGGGAAATTTCTTCGGAGCTTGTAGTGCAGAGAGGAGGCAGACTACCCCCACAGCATGCACCACCAGGAAAACAGTCGAGAAGGCGGCAGGATCAGCGTTACAAGGTCGCAGTAGTCGTCTTTGCTACTTTATTGCAGTTTTGCAGGCTTCCAGCGCGGTCAGCAGTCGATTCCTTGGCAGAAGGTGAAGAGAGAGATGCAGAGGAACTCTGATGAGCTCTTGCATTCGTTATCCAAGGAATTCCCCAAAGCAGAGACCCTAAATAGCCAGAAAAGGAGGTTTGGCTACTTAGGAGAGAGGATAGGCTAGCAACACCTGAAGGAGCCTATCAGAAGGAGTCTCTGACGTCACCTGCTGGCACTGGCCACTCAGAGCAGTCCAGTGTGCCAGCAGCATCTCTGTTTCCAAGATGGCAGAGGTCTGGAGCACACTGGAGGAGCTCTGGGCACCTCCCAGGGGAGGTGCAGGTCAGGGGAGTGGTCACTCCCCTTTCCTTTGTCCAGTTTCGCGCCAGAGCAGGGCTGAGGGATCCCTGAACCGGTGCAGACTGGCTTATGCAGAGATGGGCACCATCTGTGCCCATCAAAGCATTTCCAGAGGCTGGGGGAGGATACTCCTCCCCAGCCCTGTCACCTTTTTCCAAAGGGAGAGGGTGTAACACCCTCTCTCTGAGGAAGTCCTTTGTTCTGCCTTCCTGGGCCAAGCCTGGCTGGACCCCAGGAGGGTAGAAACCTGTCTGAGGGGTTGGCAGCAGCTGCAGTGAAACCCCGGGAAAGGCAGTTTGGCAGTACCCGGGTCTGTGCTAGAGACCAGGGGGATCATGGGATTGTCCCACCAATGCTAGGATGGCATTGGGGGGCAATTCTATGATCATAGACATGTTACATGGCCATATTCGGAGTTACCATTGTGAAGCTATACATAGGTAGTGACCTATGTATAGTGCACGCGTGTAATGGTGTCCCCGCACTCACAAAGTCCAGGGAATTGGCCCTGAACAATGTGGGGGCACCTTGGCTAGTGCCAGGGTGTCCACACACTAAGTAACTTAGCACCCAACCTTTACCAGGTAAAGGTTAGACATATAGGTGACTTATAAGTTACTTAAGTGCAGTGTAAAATGGCTGTGAAATAACGTGGACGTTATTTCACTCAGGCTGCAGTGGCAGGCCTGTGTAAGAATTGTCAGAGCTCCCTATGGGTGGCAAAAGAAATGCTGCAGCCCATAGGGATCTCCTGGAACCCCAATACCCTGGGTACCTCAGTACCATATACTAGGGAATTATAAGGGTGTTCCAGTATGCCAATATGAATTGGTGAAATTGATCACTAGCCTGTTAGTGACAATTTGTACAGAGAGAGCATAACCACTGAGGTTCTGGTTAGCAGATCCTCAGTGAGACAGTTAGGCATCACACAGGGAACACATACATATAGGTCACAAACCTATGAGCACTGGGGTCCTGACTAGCAGGGTCCCAGTGACACATAACAAACATTCTGAAAACATAGGCTTTTCACTATGAGCACTGGGCCCTGGCTAGCAGGATCCCAGTGAGACAGTGAAAACACCCTGACATACACTCAGAAACAGGCCAAAAGTGGGGGTAACAAGGCTAAAAAGAGGCTACTTTCTCACAATTGGTGACAAAGGGGCTGATATATATTTTGGTAATGTGTTACTCCATCACAAATGTGACCGATATCCTGTCTGCCATGTGAAAAGTGCCAGAGAATATACAATGCATTTGTAATACCGTGAGGGGTATATCCATCACGTTTGTAATGGAGTATCCTGTCTGCCAAAATATAAATCATGTCCAAAGTCTTGTTATTGACTAAACATTTATACATTGGCCCTTTTACTCTTACCCGAATCATGAATCCTGTAGCTATTGAATTGGGTTTACCATCTCATTGGTTTACACATAAAGTATTTCATGTTTCTGTATTAAAACCTGTTTATCTTTTCACCAGACATTTGCATATATGGCCACCACCACTTTCTTGCTCGAATCCAGGATATGAAGATTCACATATTTGTAATTCCTACTTTGTAAGGGGTAAACTGCAATACTTAGGGCCTGATTACAAGTTTGGTGGTCCCAAAAAGACTGCATAGTCAACAATCTCCCGCCCACCATATTACAATGTTATCGCTGGCCCAGCGGCTGGGTTCCTGACAGCGGTGGGCTGGCTGACACTGTCAGCAGTACAAGGTAAATTTTTACATTTGTGTCGATGCAGGTGTGTACATTTTGGCATAAATGTACACATATGTATGACATGTGTAAAAATACTTTGTACATGTACCATTCCATTGCTGGAGACTGGTCCATACATGCCCCGCCCAGTCATTGGCAGAAAATGCAAAAGGTATTTACCTGTATTTTCTGGGGGGATTTTTAGAGAGAAGTAGCTGCTGTGAAGGGGGCAGCCCTGGACGAAGCAGTCCACGTCAGAGACTGAAGACAAAAGAAGAAAATGCAGGAGCTATTTCCTTAGATTCTGCCATCTCGAAGCAGGTAATCTCCCCACCAGTCGGCTCGACGAAAAAGTACATTGTAATGTGGACGGCGGTACCCTTCTCTATACCACCCTCTGACAGATGCTTTTCCCTAGCCACCGTCAAGGCGATCAGCGAATGGCTGGCAGTATCGAAGGACTCAGGCGGTCTCTAGATCAGCAAACCCCCAACATCGTAATTCGGCTGGTGGATCCCCTAGTCTGTTTCCGATGTCGATCTGGCGACAGTGACAAGTCCACCAAATTCGTCATCAGGTCCTTAGCCCAATATAAAGGTTATGGTCCTGAACATTGTAACTGGGGGCCAATATCTAAAATTCACTCTCATCATCTCATGCCTCCTGAAGAGAGTACAGACAATACAAAACTCAGTATCAAGACTCATCCTTGACCTCCCCAGATGGACTCACATCACCCCACACCTCAAGAAGAGACACTGGCTCCCGATCCAGAAGAGATGCCAGTTCAAGATGCTGACCCACGCATATAAAGCTCTGAACAATGAAGGACCAACATACATGAATAAACAAATTACCTTTCTACCAACCAACCAGACACCTGCGATCCGCCTTCCTCTTCCTTGCAGATACCCTCAGATCGGCCGATCTAACAGCAGAAGATGCTCCTTCTTTCACCTGGTGGCAAAGACTGTAACAACCTTGCCCTGAACCTGAGGAACACCGCATCGCTCTGGGAATTCAGAAACTGACTCAAGAAAAAGTTGTTCGAATGAACGGAGACCCTCCTAGGTGATTTCCCACACTTTATGAATCCCGATTGATTGACTGATCATCAGATTCCTCAGTTTCATTACCAGTGTCAAACTAAACCTGAGTCTTTGCTTCATTCCCTTGCAACTGGGAATATTATTAGGAACCCATGACTGCATAACACAAAGCTAGGGAGGGTCATGCTGAACTCCTTCCAGCAAGACACCAAATCATGCATAACAAATGCCAATCGACAAGCAAAACTCTTTTAGAAATTGAAACAGCACATGTGTAGAAGAATGAACACTGTGGATTTGACAGAGTAAGAATGGTCTGAGTGATCTGTGTCCGCTTCGTCTGCATTCTGCACATGCGTCTTTCAGAATGGACTACAAAGGGGGAATTAACACAATAGAAAAGCCCTGTACCAGGCAGAAGCTCCATCTTCAAGGCTATTCATGATCCACATTTGTTTTTAGCGACTGCCTTTTCTTCAGTACATTGCCAATTCTTCTAGTTTCCTCTGCTGAGTTCTTCCCTTTTTACTTTCTCTGTGTCTCCACTTCTTGCCTTGAGACCAATCCAGTTCCCCTTTGTTGTTACTTTCTTCTAGTTATTTTCCGCTTGATGTGCTCGAAGGCTACTCTCTGTTTTCTTTGCTAGAATTCTATTCTTCTGCTCCATCTCCTTAAGCCTAAGCCTTCCCTGCCTTGCCATGGTAACCCCAGCCAAGATATTCCTCTTGTCAGAGTTCAGTTCAACTTACTTGTGCCAAGATCAATATAATATCTGAGAGTCTTCCCAGAAGCTTCACGTCAAGAGTAATATAGCAGGACCTCTTTCTCAAGTCAAGACCAACAAATGTTAGCATCAATCACCTCAGGAGATCTGGACATCTTTAGTCTCTCTAGAGGTAGTATGGGTACGAGAGTACCACATCTGCCTAGCTTCATGACATTCAGCCCAGGCTAAGTAAGTGCAAGAAGTCGCTGTTACTTCCAGCGGTCTCTGTGCCACCCGGTATTCCTTCTTGAAGGTGCATCTCACAGTGGTGAGGTCTATAATCATATGAGACTATTTGCTTCCATCAGTCATCCTTATGGATATTATGGTGCTAGGAAGAAATGTCTGTTAATGTCTTTACTACTCATTTATTTACATGATTACATAGTTTGTAAACTGCTGCCTTACTCTGCCTTACTCTGCGTCAAACATGCCTTCCATGGGTGTTGCAGTGGGTGTTCTCATGCAACACCCATGGATTTCGATGCAGTCACAGATTAACAAGGATTTGTAAACCTGGGAATGCATCAGAAGCCTACGTCTCCAAGGGGGAGCTGAAACAAGTAGAAATAACTTTATTACTCTGCATTTTTTCCTCCTTCTTTGTGTGCTACCAGGTGTCCCTTTCTGCACAAAAAAAACAATAATTTCTAGAATGCAGACACCCTTGCACCATGTTGCAAGGGTGCCTGCATTGGGGTAAGACAGCCAGTTGTGCACCAGCACAGCGGAAGAGGATAGAAATGCGCCAAAATGTTATAAACAAGCCCCACTCTTTCCAGTGCTGAATGTTCGTGTGATCACCAAATGCATTCTGGGTGCTATTGCTTTGCTTTACTTCCATTTATGTAATTGATTGACACACCTGAAACCAATACATTGGATGTGAACAGTTCAAGATTGGAGAGAGTGTCCCTATCAACCTGGACTAAGTGATCACCTTATGCAAATCTGTTCCAGTGTTTTGTCTCTAGTCTTCAATATTGTTACAATTATTTTTTTTTCATTGATGGTTTCCTTAAGTTGATTATTGATCAGCCATTTTGTATTTGTTACATTCCACTTTTTTGTTTAGGTGTCTTATTTTAATCACATTTGGTTTTGTATTAGTTGTTGGTATACCATGCAGGGCTAATACTCAGATCATAATGTGATGTAACCGCGTAAAAGAAAGCAGAGGGTAGCAATCCTTAGCGGATATCATCTAATTGATTGGTGAAATGGAACACTGGCAGATAGTAACAATACGCAGCATGATCAGGGGCGTGGCTACCATTGGTGCAGCCAGCTCAGGGCACCATTTCTCAGAGCCCCGAGGGGCCCACTGAATCCTTTTGTAACAATAATTTTTATTGGCAAGAATAATGCATGAAAAGCCATCAAAAAGGCCAAGGACATGCAAGTCCACTGATTCCTGATATTTGATGTATTTTAGTAACACCAGTAAAAAGGTGCTATTTTATTCTTGGGCTTCTGTAAGAGGATTGGTGTATTAGTTGGTGTATAAACTGAGGGTAGGTGAGAACTCACCTCATATTATAATCACAATTCTTGTCAGGGTGAACCATTGAAGTCTAAATAAACCTGTGCTTAACTCTCTGATGGCTTGGCACAAACAGTCAGGCTTAAATTTGAGGCAGTGTGTAAAGTACTTCTGCAGTACAATTACACAAGAAAAATCCCAAACCAATTTAGAAACATAGAATACATTTCAGTAAATAAAATGATACCAAACCATCAAAAATCCAATAAGTAGACCCGAAATATGAATTTCTAAAATTTGAATTAAAATTAGCACCAAAAAACACAAAGGGCAAAGTGGAATATTCCATAACAAACGTGAAGGATATTCCGTCCGCTATATTATGATCCCATTATATCCTACGGCGGGTTGCTGAAGTTCGGTGCCCCGGTGTGGTTATCGACAAAGGTGGACAAGTTCCCATTGGGCAAAGTACGAAGGAAGGCATCAACGTCAACTGGTTTATGCTTGGCGCCAGTCTTGATGAAGCCCTCTGCGTTCAGCCTTAGAAACCTTTATGGAAATCAGATCCCCTTCAGCGGAGCAAAGTAGAAAGCTGAGGCCGAACAGCGATTCAACGTCATTGGCTGCTGCTTCAGCAGTGATCCTGGTCTCCTTTGATTCTCTGGGTAGATCGTTGGCAAAAACTTTCTAAGTCCTAGCTTTTGCAGTTTGGGGGCAGGGGGGATAAGGTTTAACACCAGCCAAGGGTCCAGGACCTGGGGGCACCATACTGTATGAGGGTAAGGACTCACCCCAACAGAGGTCAGCAGCAGGGTCCAGGACCCATCTAGTTGGTACTAGTCAACTGGGCAATTGAAGGGAAAGGGCCTCCATTGCTTGCTGTGTCCCTAAAGCTCAAATGGGAGGTCACCCAACTGTGCCTTGTGGTCCCTTCTGGGCTCAAGGCAAGTAGATCAAGTATTCCTTTGGGCTTCATACAGCAGGGCGGTCCTTCACTATTCTTCCCAAGTCCAGGAGTGTTCTGAGGTGGGTGGGTACAAGGGATGCCATATTCATGCCTAGAGCCAGTCTGTATGTGGGGGATACTCCTGGCCACTCCCTAACCAATAATGGGGCAAATGTTCTCCGGGGTGACTTTACTTCCTTTATCTTTTACTATAAACTATCGTATGCAGTCTTTCTTTCCCTTGTCAGAGTTCCCTGTGCCCACCCAGAAATGTGACTATGATAATGGGCAAACTTTCTCTTTTGGTCACTCCAAACCAGTTCTGGGGCAGTTCTCCCACATCTACTGGGTTCAGAGCTAAGCTGACTAGGAGGACAAAGGGAGGCAGGCCTAGGTGTGAGCTACATCTGCCAGTAACAGGGTAGGCATTCTTTGAAGCTCAAGAACCGGCCGGCCACAGCCCCCCCAGGCCATCCTGCCCAAGGCAGAAACACACCTCTCCATATCTAAGCCTTTTGTCTACTGTCTGGGAGCAATCCACATCTCACAGTAGGTGAGCCATCAGCAGTCAGGTGACAATGGACACTGACAGAAAGGCCCTTTTAACTTGGGCAAGAAAATGACAATTATCTAAAAGTGTAATTTGTAAAATTGTCGTGGGTCCATTTTAGTTTTTGGCCTGGGTACAGGAGTTTAGCTTAGCTTTGGCTTGCAGGCCTGTGCCCTTTTACCTCGATAACATGTTCTGTATTTTGTTATTCATTTTTATTCATTTTAGCATTGCTTGCATTTTCGAATAAATGTTTTATTTCATAATCAGTTGCCATTCCATGAACGAATCATCATCAGTAATGTATGTATTGGATTGTCATCATGTCCCTTTGTTTTACATTAGACAAGAACAGAATGCGAACATGTGAAGCATTTTGTTATGATATTTCTGATCTAAGTTTGCGCACACAATCTAACGTTTAGGTACATACCCATGTCAGGATGTATGCACAGAAAAAAACATGGGCCTTATAAAAACACTCTGTGAGACTAAAATCATTAGAGGGGGTTCCACCTAGGATAGTCCATCTGTATGTCTCTTTGCAGCAGACCTCAGCCTTTGTGTCTCCAGAAAGCCTGATCTGGAGGCCGAACTTGTCCTCAGGTAACGTGGGTTGGGGCACTTCTCATGGACACGGCAAGGGAAGATTAGGTTTATCACACCTTGCTCTCTTTATGGTATACATGTCCTACTTTTTAAATGCCATGCTGCCTGACCTATGCACATTTAAGGCCCACCTTATGAGTGCCTGCCTTTTAAAAGGGAGATTTAGGCCTGGCAAAAGGTTTCTCTTACCAGGCCTAAATGGTAGTTGAAAACTGCACACCCGGATGTCTGCTGTGGCTAGACTGGAGATTTGTTTTGCAGAGCTACTGTAGTGGGTGGCACAATGAGTGCAGCAGCCCTCTAGTAGCTTTAAGTTTGCAGGCCCCTGGTATAGGTAGTACCATATACTAGGGACTTATTAGCAAATTAAATGTGGCAATCAAGTATATTTCAATTTTAACATCACTCATTAGCAGGAGTAAAGTGCTCAGAGTCCTATGGCCAACAAAAATGCGTTCAGCAAAAGTAGGCAAAATATCTGGGGGCATGCCCCACAAAAGATGGTCATTTCCAATAGCTATTGAGTATAATATTGAAATGCAGTGTTCAGGATGCATTGGCCATCCATATCTTGCTGTGCTCTTAACAGGCAGCTGCCATCTGATTAGAATATTTCTGTAAGCACTAGCACAGGACTTGATGGGTACGAGTTCAGCACCCAGGTGGTCCAGATTATAAATATTAATGAAATGCTAGAAATAATAGTGAATTGTTTTCACTCTGCTGTGTTTATTGTAGGTCGTCATAGAATAATATGCTTCCCATCACAGTTACCTGTAGAAATGTATCACCAATACTTCTCTTTTGAGCTAAAGTTTGCTCTGAGGGCCCGACTATGAGTTAAGGAAATTTAGAAGCTGAGATACTAGGAGGTCAGAAGTACAATTTCCATTCAGTATCCCTGCACCTAAACCCACGTTGTAGTTACTCTCCCTGGATGTGGAAAATCACAGACCCAGGATTACAAGGAGGATTACAAGGTCCTGTTCCACATGTGGAGTCTCCATTCTGTGGATAATTTGGCTCCTATTTACCAGCTGCTCTCAGCAGGGTTGTAAAGGTGAGCTCATGAGTGGCTGGGGGGCATGAGTGAACAGGATAGGCTTTAGATTGGCAGAGAAGGAGCATTGCCTGGGTGGGTTGAGATCTTCCTTCCATTTCACTGCTGGGAAAAATGGGCCCTGTGCTTGTGACTGGGCAGAGGGGTATCCTACTCAAGGATACTCCACCACAGACCCCTAGTCAGAGCCCAAATGTGGACTGTAAATCTGTCATCTGATATTTAGCTTCAATGAACACTTGCTAGCTTAAATGTTCTACAAACAGTGAAAAGAATTCCCTCGGTTCATTGTGAGCATCCCCAGAACCTTGGCTCGTCACTGTACTCTTTCCTGAATTATTTCCTCTGTTCATGATGCAAATTACACTTTACTCCTGTATTTTCTCATCAGCCAGACAGGATTTTGTCCCATTTAGCATATCCATGGTTTTAAGAAGTATCTAACGTACCAGAATTTAAGGATCATATACCTAAGATAGAGACCTAAAAGTGAAAACTTTACTTCTGGTACCACTGATACCCCAAACTCTTGGCTCGAGTGATTGTCTTTTGCTATGTGCTGCATCCTTCCCAATGGTTCCCTGTCAAGTACAACAACCCAGGAGCTGAACTCAACCAGCAGGGTTTGATACTTCAAATCCCCTCCAAACTGGAGGCTTTTTGTGAATGACCCCAATGGATTTGGAATCCCATTCAACTTCATAGGTGCCATTCTGTAGACAGACATACAAATGGTATTTTCTGTTCAGGAGGGAATCTCAGTTGAAGTACAAGATGCAACTCTACTTCTCAGAAACATATAATTTGGGATGGTGGTTGCAGAAGCTTCTGCTCTTCAATGGCTCCTGCATTGTAGTAGATCTTCATGCCATGCCCTGATTTCTTCACTTCAAATTCATCTACTAGGACGCAGGCACCAGTGATTGTAATATTGCCCCAATTTAATTCAAGCCAAGTATTTCATTCTGCTGACCCTGAGATTGTGAGACACTGCATCCAACCTGATTTTGAGTCTCACACTCAGTAGCACCAAACTCTTCATGTTGGGTTGAGGGTAAACAAAAGTAGCCTCTCACTAAGGGCCAGATGTATCAACCATTTCTGCATTCGCAAACGTTGCGAATGGCCTTTTGCGAATGCAAAAATGCCTTTCAGTATGTATGAAAGGCATTCGCAACGCAATTTTAAGGAATCGCTAAAATAGCGATTCCTTAAACTAGCGACCCTGTTTAGAGAGTCGCAAATTGCGACTCTCTACATAAGAAATCGCAACTAATGAATCCTTATTTGGGATTTCTAAACCACATGTAACAAGCAATTCCTTAATGCGAATTGGGCACTAAGGAATCGCTATTACCACCAAGTTGAACTTGGTGGTAACCATGTGCAAAATTAAAAAATGCATTTTTAAAATTGACATGTAACGCACACATGGCCCTTTGGCATGTGTGTGCCTTACATGTCTTTTAAAAAATTCTTGGGGTGCAGCAGAGGGGCCCTTGGCCCCCCAGCACCCTGGGCTTTGCATTTCCCAAAATTGCAAATTCCAGTTAGGAATTCGCAATTTGGCAAAAGGAAAAAAAATCATAAATATGGGCCTAGAGGCCCATAGGTGCGAATGGGGCCGGTATCGCAATTTGCGATTCGGTAATAGCATTTGCGATTTTTAAGAAATCGCTATTACCGAATTGCAAATATGATACATACCATTTTGCGATTCAGAAATAGCGATTTCTTAAAAATTGCTATTAGAGAATCGCAAAATGGTTTGTTGATACATCTGGCCCTATGTGAATTGTTGTGAAAATCATAGTCATCACTCAGAAGTATCCTGCAGTTGAAGGAAATCTTTCCAACTCTGATATCCTTGTTCTGCCCAAAAGAAGACTCCCATGACTATATCAGGAAATAGGGCAGCACTCACTGTGCGTCTCTCTGCTTATTGCCACTGGAATCGCGAATAAGTAGCTTATGAGATATCATTTATGTGTATCAGACCACAGATCTGATCAATATTCAGGCAGAGAGTCTGAACACACACCTCATACCCTCTTGAGTAGAAGTTAAACCAGAAAACTCTTAAATCTATTATTTACCCAGACTTTTCACCAATTTCCTCAACACCTAGTGCAAAAGCTTTGCCTCATGGGTCTCACAACTAACAGGAGGGTTCCTGGGGACCCCAGGATGGGCAGAAAATTGCAGGCTGCTTCTCCATCTTCCCCATAGGGTGTAAGGTGTTCCCTTCCTGTCAGTTTCTCATGGATTGTTGTGATGGTCACCGGGATAGCGGTAACAATAGTTTGCCTATCAAGCTCTTTGATTTGTGCATGGTCAGTGTCCTGCCTGATTCAAAATAGCCAGTGTCTTTTTATGGCCCTTGTTTCTTTAGTGGCTGATTTCCTAATCCAGGATGGTAGTCACTCACTTCCGGGTTGATGATCTTCCACTTCAGGGCTGTAATGGGTTCTGAGAGTAAAGAAGCCAACTCTGGTGTCTAGCCTATGCCAGACAAAGGCCACAGTCGGTGGGTTATTTCACTGCTAGGTTGCTCAGCCATTCTTCTCTTCCTTCGCATGCATCTTTTGGTGTTTTCAGGTCCTTCATTGGGTTCTTGTGCAAAAGTTACTTAACTCCTTCTAGCTATTCTAAAAGCCTTGCCAGTACAAGCCAGTTTCTAGCTTCCACCTGGTTCAAGTTGCCATCAGGACTAACAGCGGTAAGTGGATGTGCTTTTGGGTCACCATGAATACTGTATAGAAATTTATTATGGTAATAATGAATTCCTTCATTTACACTAAGTGGTTTTAACTGCCCACCTTAATCCTGTTTCCCCTTTTCTCCTTATCCTATTTCCCCAATTTCTGGAGTACAAAGAGGGATGAGGGCACCATGAAAACAGGGAGGCTGGAGGATAATCTGTGCAGTACTTTGTACTCTGGGGACGACAATAGATCAGCGAGAGTCTGCAATCTTGCCCAACCTGTGAAATACATTCCTCTATGCTTTCCCTCTGGCTAGTACGTTTTAAAGGTTCTTCAGCAGTTACACCTGTGGGTTTCACCTGCCTTCCCTTGCAATAGATCTCAGAACTCCTCCAAGTGAACAACAGTCATAAAATGCAACATCCTAAAGAAAGCACCTTTAGGATAAGGACTGGCTGAACTGTCTCATTATCTAAATCCATTCGCCGATGCCTGCTACTTGAGAACCTTTCTTACTTTATGCATAAAGTATTCCTACAGTCATAAGTTTTTTACATCTTTGCAGCCAGCATCACTTGTCGGGAATCTTGAATGAGCCTCTGGTCATTGGACTCTCTGAACTGTGACAATGGAAATGTTGTCCTACACACTCTCATCAATTACATCCCAAAGGTGTCAAATGAATCCAACATGGCGTCATAATATTGATATTTGTTATACTCTCTCTTTCTATATGGTTTTACCACATTTCAACATTCCACTTTTGACACAAACAGTGCCTCCATCTTGAGCATCATTTCTCTACCATTCCCCACCAATTTCTCTCCTAAAATACTGACATGGGTCTCTTCTAAACACCGTGGTGTTCTCTCCCATTCCGTACTCCTTAGCTCACTGGACAAGATGTTAAACTTTACCACAGGAAGACTTTGTAGGCTTCCCAAGCTCCATCCTAGAGCCGCCAGTCTATCTGGCTGTCTGCAAAAAAAGGGTCCCTTCCAAGTTTCCACTAAGGGGAATAGGAGTCCACTGAAAAAGTTGCATCACCTTACTGGGAATATGCCTGTGACTCGATGCAGCTTTCCAGATGCACTCCTGAGAATGTTAGAAACTTTAGAAAGTTTTTATGCAGTCGAAGGTGGAGGTTTCCTGCCAAGTACAGAAGCCTGCACTTCACCTACTTTTTTTGTGAACAATGTCTACTATTTGTGAGTAATTTTGTATGTTTGCTTGTTTATGATATGAATATGAAGACTTATATTTCACAGCTTTTACAAACAACATTCACTACTCTCATTACTTACATGCAACCTGGGATTTGTGTTCACAATCCATCCTCTTACGATGCTATGTAAAACATCACTGTTGTAGCATAAAAACATTTCTGATTGAAATGCTATGACACCCTTCGTTAGTGTGTCTTTGTGGACTTGTCCTAAGGCCAGAAGTAAGGGAAGATGTCTCCTCTGTCACAGGGGCAGAGTCAAATCAAATGTGTGGCAGGCCAGTTCTGAAGGCAGTCCTCAGACAGGCAGCAATATGGAAGGAATTCAACTGCATTCATATGAAAAACCTTCCAGGTGTTTGTTGAGCAGGTCAATCAAAAGGAAAATCATGCGCTTGATTAGCTGTCATTTCAAGCCTAAGAATTAACCAGTTCTTCTCCCACCTTCCTTACTCCAACAGTAGAGACATCACTGACTCTTCCAGTCGTTGTTTGTAACCTCTCAAGCTTTATTTGAATCCATAACGGCTACTGGTGTCATCCTGATGAAAATGCTCCAATAGATAAGTTTCTCTAAACAAGCCCTCTGATGTATGTGACACCAGCGTGCAACTGAGGAGAAGTTAATCTTCTGCACCATGAAGTTTCATTTGTATGCTCTCAGGATGATTCTTCTATTGAATATCGACCCCCACAATATCTTGGTACAAGAATATCGAGGACAGAATATCAGGGAACAAAAAATCAAAAGGTAAGTGCAGAGAGGAAAGTACAGATTGACCACTGCTAACTCTACATCTATGAATCTTGAAATCCAAACTAGCTGATCAATTGATAAATTACCCGATTTCTATAATATCACCACCTCAACTTCGAGGTAATCATCTAAATGGTATTTTTAACCAGCAATAAATGACGTTAGCCAAGCGATAGTGGCTGCTAAAAAACCTAAGGGGTATATTTACACAATCCATGCGCCGCGGGTACAACACTTTTTGCCACACACCGTGTCGCGCAGCAGAACCATATCTACAAAGCCAGGCAAAACCACTTTGCAGGGCTTTTCATGGCCTGGTAGATATGGTGTGACGCAACACAGAGCAAGCAGCTGCATTGCCTTACACTGAGTTAGGGAGGTGTTCCATGGACATTGAGGAGGGTGTCCCCATGCAACACCCATGGGCTTTAATGCAATCCCAGATTTACAACAATCTGTAAACCTGGGTATGCGTCAAAATTGTACGCCTCCCCACGGCATGCACAACCAGGAGAAATATATTAATTTCTCCTCTTTGTTTCCTCTTTCTATGTGTGCTGCATTCTGCATGTCACATAGAAAGAGGGAAATGCCTCTCTGGATTGTTTTCTGTACAGGAAGGTGTCCCTTCCTGCACAAAAACAATCCTTCCAGAATTGCAGACACCCTTTCAAGGGCACCTGCATTGGCACTAGGCAGCAATTAGTGCACCAGCGCAGGGAGTAAGGATAGACATGCACTGTATCTTGTAAATACACTGCATTTGTGCCCTTTCAAATTGGCGTAGGGCAGCACAGCAGAAAGGCTTGTGGCACTGCCCTACACCAATTCTTAGTAAATATGCCCTTTAATTTCTGGCACTACCTGATCATTGATTACTGAATATTTTTCAATAATCTCAATTCAAAATTAATTTTAAAATGCTCCAAAGGCCAAGCTATTTACCAAAGAGTTGCTAAAACAAAATCTTACAGGTTAAAACACAGGTGTTGACATGGTCTTGGATCCAATCAGTAAGACTTTGGGTGCACAGCACAAAGGCACCCATTAGCATCTCAGAGATGTTGCATTTTCCAATGGTAAGGGGTGGCCTATCAGAAGAACTTCACCTCACTTTTCAGCTATGGGCCCCTCATGGCTTCTGAAAGTGGTATCTACACATGCGGAGCTCTACAGACATGGCGCCCCACTTGTACACGCAGTGTGCCTGTACTGTAGCAGGTGGTGGGTAATATTTCTACAAAATTAAAATAGATGTGGACTGTGCAAAAAATAAAACACGACCCAAAGATCATCTGAGGACTACTTAGTTGGGATGCTGAGAAATTGATTCATCCTTCCTCAGTTTCAAAGGCATTTCAAGCACAAGAACAATCTTCAAATGTTGCCAAATGCTTGTCTAGGAAAATATTTAATATTAGAAATAATATCATCTCAACTTGATCCCAGACAAGAGGTTCTCCTGTCAAGGAGGCCATCAATTCAAATGACTGGCAGTGCCCATGCTGGCTATCTTCAGGTCTATGAGAAGGGGGTTGGAGGGCCCATTATTCCTTAAACTCTGTGCTTCTTTTGGCCACTCACTTGCAATGCAACATATTTCTGTATAGCTTTTGAAAATGAAGCTGCCACCTTTAATAATGGTGCTGCAGCTAACATTGGTAATTTTACAACACAGCAACAGATGCGGACCAGCCACGTTTTCTCTTTCACTGCAGGACACATTTTTAAACTTTGAAACATATTCTCCTCCTTTGAAATGCTTCTGCTTCAATATGATGTCCTGGGTCTGCAAGAACTTCTGACATGCTTGGCTATTTTCTCCATTCTCTCAGCGTTTCAATTATTGAAATACGTAACACAGATTATATACAGTAAGGACATGCCAGGGATCCCTGATGTGCAGCTATTTAAGTTGGAACATCAGGTCACTTCAGTACTTTCCACAATTCTGAATGCTGCCTTCCAGGATCCCAAGCCGCAGGTTTGCACTTTCACTGCTAGGGTAAACTGGACCATTCTAACCGTGGATTATCTCTGTTCACAGTCAATGCAGCCGATATTACCACCTTGCTTGTTTTAGACATCTCAGTGGGCTTCTATAGACTTATTGCCCACTGATGAGGGCTATACAGGTTATTAAAGGCCCTGAACCTGAGTCATATGCCAGAGCAGCAGGTGAGGACCTCTAATGAGGGAGAGGGGCTGTAACAACCGGTATAGGCAGAGGAGCTATAAGGCAATTAGCACATTCCACCACTATGGTAGAAGGTTCTAAATTAAAAAGGGAGAAACATGAAGACAAACATTAGAATGTTGGTGCTCCGGGCTTATACTGTAGCCTTAGAGCCCACCATAATGGGCTATATCGGACATTACAGGCCCGATCCAGCGTTAAAGGCCCAAGCCGAAGGCGAGGGCCTTTGTCAAGGGAGTGGCTCTTTAATTGTCGGTATAGCCCAGCTATGAAGGGCTATAAGCTATATAAGCAAAGATTGAAATCCCCTGGGCCTCCATGTGGCCTTTGTTCACAGCTGTTGCAGTGAACAAAGAACATTGGAATGTTGACTCTCAGGACTTTTACTGACGAGTAAACACCCGCAGCACTCCATTCTCTCCAGTGGAGCTCCCAACATTCCAATGTTTTGATACGCATTACATTATACAATAGCAATTTCAAGATTATGATGAGATGATAATGAAGGTAGTGCTCAGCTTTAGATCTTCTTGATGATGTTGATGATGTGGAAACAGGTGGGAGCACACTGCTTCACACTCCAGCATGCAGTTCGCCCCATTGCATTATGGTACATGCAGTTCAAATTCACGCTTACTTTATGTGTGGTCTGTAGTTTTTCACCTTAGTTGGTGCAGCTAGTGCTGAATATCTCTAGACACGTGTTCTGGGTTCAGCCCTTCATCAGTGGAGAGCAGGAGGCTTTTTTCTGGGGTTGCTGGAAATGCTGCCAAAGTCCTCTCAGGTCTCAGGACCACTCACTGGATCACAGGAGCATCAACCAAAGCTCGTCAGCTTGCTGGCTCGTTTGGATGATGTGACGCTAGACTTCCATAGTGACCTTTCAGATCATATTCCTATGGTTTTCATTTATACGCCTTGACAAAAACTATTCAAATCCTAATGAATTTGAATCAGGATAGCAATTCATCCGGTTCTTCTACTGAAGGAGTCTCCAACAGGTTGATGGTGAGCTACCAGGCTACTTCTGAGTAGCTCACACTTGATAATTACCAGTCAACTTTTTTGACAATATGCAACATTCAAAATGCTAAGGTAGCACTGTAAAACACAGTACAGCGCTTTCTCTGGGGCCTGGGAAGCTGATAATGCAGGATCACCCAGCCCGTTCTCTTTTGAAACATTTTTTGTTGCTTTCCTTTGTGTTCTCTTTCATTTTTTTGTTTTACCACTTCTTTTGCTACTTTCTTTTTCTCTTGTACATCTTTCTGTTTTTGTTAGTTACTACTTTTGTCTGCTTCCTTTTCCATGTTTTACAATATTGTGTTCTTGTTTCTCCCCACTTTCTCTTTCTTCTTCTAGCTTTTATTTTTCATTCTCATATTCTTTCTCAACTTCTCTTCTTTATCTCCTTTCATTTTTCTTCTTGTTACTTTTCAGTTTCTTTTTATCTTTCTTTCACTTTTTTTTATTTCCTTTTCTCCTTTATTATACTTCTCTCCTTTTTCTCTCCTTTCTCTTTATTTGTTACTTTCTTTTTTCATCTGGTCTTTTATTTCCTCCTGCCATCTCAGCATATCCTCCTTTCTGGATTTGTTCTTTCTTTCACTTTGTTTTTTCTTTCCTGCTCTCCTTTTTCTACCTTTCCTTGTACTCTAGTTGTTCTCTTTTCCTCTGTCCTTCACTTGTTTTCTTTCTGTCATTTTCTTTCCTGGTTCCAGCTTTGCTCTGTTTCTTTCTTTTTCTCCCTTTGCTTTTCTCCTTTATTGGTTCTTCTTTGTTTAGGTTGAGTTTATTTTTTCTTCCTTTCTTTTTTCCCTTTTTATTCTTATTCATTCACTTTCTTATTCTGCCTTCCCTCTCGTCTTTTTCTCTCATTCTCTTCTTTTCACTTTTCTCTTGTCCTCTTCTTTCTCCTGCTTCTTTTTTCTTTCATTTTCTTCTTTCTACTTCCTTTTCTCGGCCCTCTTTCACCCCACCTTTTTCTCTCCCTTCCTTTTCTCTCATTCACTTTTTTATAGTTTTTCTGTTGGTGTATCTTTTGTTCTTCCTCTGTCGCTTTAACTGGCTTGGTCACTTCCTTTCTTTCCTCCTTCTTTGCATTTCTTTATTCCTCCTCTTAGTTTAATTGTCTCTTGCTTGCTTCCTTTCCTCCTTTGTCTTCCTCACATTTCCTCTGTTTCCCTTACTTCCTTTTTATTGCCTCCTCTTTTTTCTTTTTCTCCTTCATTTCTCTTCTATTCATCATTCTTTATTTCTATATTTCTTTAGTTTTTTCTTCCTTTGCTTAAAGAGTACCTAGTTTCTTAAAGCAATCTCGTCATGCATTAGTTTGTGTGTGTGTGTACCCGTCACCGTCAAGATATGTTTACTTGTGGATAGCTATCACATTGTGCCCTATCAAAATGCGCAGTGTCATGTTGTGTATTGCATGATAATGAGCACATAACTCTAAATTAGACTCTTACCTCTCAGTGTGATTCACAAACAAGTGACAAAACTGATCTTGGGGCACCCCACAAGTTACCATTTGCTATATAGCTCAAGTGGCATTAATGCTGTGTACTCACTTGAGCAGGAATGGGATTCTCTAGGTTTAGATTAAGTTACATGGACTTTATGTACTGTTATCTAACACCCAAATATTAGGCATTAGAGCATGATGCTTTTCAAAGACCAGAAGTAGCTCTCACTACAGAAAAGGTTGGAAACCCATGTACTACTTGATTTCAACACCAACAATATCATGGTATAAGAATATCGAGGTAAAAATATCAAAGGACAAAATATCAAACAGACTAATGCAAATATGGAAGTAAAGATTTACTATTCCTAACTCCATGTCTTTGTACCTTGAAGATATAAGTCCTGCGTATGTACTTTTATGTGGAGTAAGAGATAGAAAATCTAGACTTACTTACCTGCCAATATTTGATTTTCAATATTCGTTCTCGATATTGTGGTTTCATTATTGAGGAAGCAGAATCCAGTAATCAAAAATTCAAGACATCTCAAAATTCAGAACACCCAAAATCTATCTCAGGCAGCTCAACTGTGTTGTTCATGTTGCATTAAAAGACACCCTACCTAACATCACACCCAATATAATTCAGAGTAGAAAATAAATAATTGGGACCACTCAATAACTAAGTTCTAGATCTGGGAAAGGTAAAGGGTTTATTACAGAATTTCAAAAATAGGCCTGGGCATAGAACTCTGCTCCACTGGCAGAGTTTACAGAATTCAGACACTTTGCAATGTGCAGAGTTTCCGAATTCCACACTCTGGCGTGGAGCTGAGTTTGTTCGCGCTCGCGAGATTAGGTTTTGGCGCTCTCTTGCAAGCAGCATGATACTCCCGGGCCGCTTCCAGCGTGCATGAGACTTTGCGTTCTTCCGCCCTGCTTCCATCTGTGCCAGCAGCCAAAACAGTGCTGCTCGCAAGCACAAACTCATTTCTGGAGTGGATTTTCTACTACAGATGCATCTAAATCTAGTCAAAAAGAGGTTTTTAACAATAAATCTGGTCAAAAAGAGACTTTGACTAGATTTTCTTCTCCAATGGACCTTGCAATTTGTTTTTCACATTAAGAAGCCTTTTTTTCAAAGAGGAAGAAAGTGTGTCAGAGACTCCATCTTGCTTTGTCAATCTCCTGGTCACTTTTCACCTGTTCATCAAGGTAAGCCTGGTTCATATTAGGGTACTAGAGGCCAGACAACCCGCATAAAAAACATCATGTAATCCGGTGGGAGGAGCACCTTAAAAAATGGCTGAGCTTTGTTGCAATGGTGAAGGTGAGGGGGAAACATCAGCTACAATTGGTCAAATCACAGTGGAACTTGAGGAAGAAGATGGTGACATAATCCTCACACAAAACAGCCCAGTCCCCAGCAGTGCACCAGAATCACCCACCTGAGCAACCTCACAATGGCACAAGAAGACTCAAAGTCAGATGGAGAGTGAGACACCACGGCATATAACTGCCCCACGACTCACATTCAGTCTAACACCACCTATCACTTCTCAAAAGTTGCCTGCATTAGTGGCCCCAGAAAAGAAGGAAATCCAGGTTACTATTATGGGCATGTTTAGGCAGGAGGGGCCCATGACCGTAACCACCCTCTGGCACGTTTGAACAATGGGAATCTGGCAAAATGTTAGCCCAGGACCTCCTCCCTTTTTCTTTTGTGGAAGGAGTTTTTGGCAGCCATCTGCCCGAAAGGGAAGGTTTCAAGTTGAACCTATTTTGACAGAGTTTCTGTTCCAGTCCTGCATTACAATGTGCTGCAGTTGGTTTGGCAAGCTTTGCAGCAAAGTGTTGTCCACACTATCCACCTGACAACAGACATGCGGACCGGTTGTCAGGCGACTGTTTTACATGTGCATCACTGCACACTGGATCTCTTTTATGGGGGTAAAGCAAAAGCTATCTACAGGCCTTGGCATTTGGCGGCATGCAACAGTGGCCATGTTCGCCATGGAGAAATCACACACAGCTGCAAACATCTTGGACAAATTTAATAGCAAGGTGTCTGAATGGCTGTGACCCAGAGGTCTTCGAAATTGATTTGTTGTCATGGACAGTGGCAGTAGCATAGTCAAGGCCATGGCAGACGGTGGCTATTTCAGGGTCCTGCGTTTGGCTCACTGCATCAACCTGGTTGTGCAAGACTTTCTTTAAAAAGAAGATAAAATCAGCAACAGACTGACCACTTGTGGTTACATCTGCACTCATTTCAGCCATTCTTTTAAAGCCTGGAAACAGTTGTGGATTATTCAGCATGATACCAGAGTACCAGTTAAAACCCTGATACAGGCGGTGCCAACACATTGGAACTCAACCTATTATATGTTGCATTGTCTGTTTGAGCAGTACAAATAGATCAATGACTATGTCATTCAAAGAGGAGAGGATGCAATTGGGAAAGCTTTGACCATGGATACAGACAAATGGGGCCTAGTCAAATGCCTCACACAGATGCGGCTTCCTTTTGAGGTTTTCATGCAGGAAGTTAGCAAGAAGGACAGTACAATGGGACAAGCTATCCCATTATTACATCTGCTTCAGGAAGAGCTAAAGATGGTATCTGAAAGGTTCGCATTCGGGGATGCAGACAAACACCCAGAAGCACATGCCTTGGTTGAGAGCCTAAGCTATTACTTGGCTTGTAATAAAAGGCTGAAAATGACATTATCTCCTCCAAAGAGTACATCTGTGCCACCATACTTGATCCATGCTAGATAAACATTCTTTCCACTTTCATTCCTTTTTCTAAAGGGGATGTTTCACAATACAAGAGGTGGATTTTTGAGCAGGCAGGAGCACTGGAAGAAGAGCAGCTTGAACTTAGAGTCCCACTCCGCAGTTCCTTGAGTGCTGCCTTTACCTTCCAGAGAGGGCAGTCTTGTCTCACTTCAGCCAAACCCACCAACAAGAAAACCAGTGACAACAGCAACAGAAGAATCAGATCCAACCTCTGCAATGGCTTGGTTTCAAGTGGCAGGTTTTAAGTCCAGTGCAGAGACAAAGGTAAAAGTGGTTGAGCAAGTGGCAGCACCAATGACCATTCAGAGAATGTTCCAGGAATATTTGGCTGACCCAAAATAGGTGTATGTGGATCAAAAACCACTGGTGTATTGGTTTAGGAAGATGCTCCAATGGCCAGAGCTCTGCAGGCTGACAATAAAGTTTCTGGCTTGTCCTGTAGCCAGTGTGTCTGCTGAATGTGTGTTCAGTGCGACTGGTGCAGTTGTTACAGTGAGAAGGACCAGCCCTTTGCCTCAAAACGTGGAGAGATTAACCATGATCAAAATGAACCAGCATTTTATACCACCTGATTACACCATTCCAGAAACACCACAGGAGGAGGAAGAGAATGATTGGTCAGAATCAAGTGTACTAGGTTGATAAGTTCTGAGTGAACCGCAAGAGTTTGAGGACGAATTATACTTCCCGGACTGAGTATGCCAGTGCCTCCATAGAACTTTTTGAATATTTCTCGCAGAACCTCTTTTTTCATTCTTTCCTTGCAAAAAAGACACTAGTGCAATATTATGTTTGTGTTGGCTTTATGGTGCCTCACCATTTTATAGTCACAAATAATCCTGGATTTGAGTTGGACCCGTGTTCAGTGAAGAAGCCCCCACATACCCTTTAGTACATTGGGGACAATGCCTGCCTCCCTCACATGCCATTGCCTATCCTATTTTTTTTACATCACCTAGCAGAGCTGCCAAAGAAGATCATTGATTAAAAGACTGACAGTGTCAGTGCCAAATTCCAATGTATTGGTACCATCAAAAAGGAGATATTTTGTTCAACCACTGAGCTTGGATTGTAAGAGGCAACTACTGGTAAGTAACTATTGCACCAATGAGGATGATATGTTGAGTGACTGTGACTTTGTGAGTAATGACTGACATATGTGATGGCTGCCACCAGAGAGGGAAAGAGTTCAACAAATTTGCAAACTTGTTTCAGATGATTTGCAATGTTTGGGGGCTGATGGGTGATAATTTTTTCCTGAAAGTGATTGGCCTTTCACACGTAGTGAAATTACCTGCAGGGTCCTCTCCTTTTTTCTGGTTCCTCAGAACAGACCACTTTAGTTACCAAACACAAATCTACACAAAATACTCCAGTTCCGTTTCTCTATTTATTCATCAACAGCACTACACTTCAAGGCTCTACCTTGCTTGGTTTGGGACTGGTACAGAGTTACTCAGAATCTGGAGGAGGGGGATGGAAGGACTAAGGGCGGGACTACCCCAACAGAAAGGGGAACGTTATTGCCTTCAAAGAGAGCCCATGATGATGGCAAAGACTCTGAAGCCCAGTACTCACTCGGCTCTGTGAACTGGAGAGAGGTGCATTGATTTGGAAATGCTGTTGCATATGTGTTTGCAGCATTGCTGGCTCAAACATGAAACTCCTCTATGGGTCGTGCTCTGCTTCTAAGTCTTCCTTTGTCCTTCTCATTTACCCTATAATACAGCAACTGTTTATTGCAATACACAGGCCGTCTCCTAGTCTCTTCTGCACAAACAAAACTTGGGAAAGCTCAAGACTCCAGCCCACCTACTGGACAGGTTCGGAGTCAGACAGGCACTCAAGAGTGATGGACATTCCAAGAAGAATGGAAATGCATTGTCCAATTTGACAATACAGTATCATTTTCCTTTTAGCAATCATAATTTTTAGAACTGGTTGGGATGACTTCAATCTTTCATTCTTTGTATTTTTCATAACTAGAAGGCATAACATTTAGAGATATACCCCCTTCGCTGCCAGGCCTTTTCCCCCTCCTGTGCCGAGCCTTTTTTTGGCTATTTGGGGCAGTTTGTGCTTAGGCCCTCATAACTTTTTGTTCACATAAGATACCCACGCCAAATTTGCGTCCTTTTTTTCAAACATCCTAGGGATTCTAGAGGTACCCAGACTTTGTGGTTTCCCCTGAAGGAGACCAATAAATTAGCCAAAATACAGTGAACATTTTGTTTTTTTTCAAAAAAATCGGAAAAAAGGGCTACAGAAGGCAGCTCGTGGTTTTTTCCCTGAAAATGGCACCAAAAAGGGTTTGTGGTGGCAAGATCACCATCTTCCCAGATTTCAGGAACAGGCAGACTTGAATTGGAAAACCCAATTTTTCAATACAATTTTGACATTTTACTGGGACATACCCCATTTTTACTATTTTTTGTGCTTTCAGCCTCCTTCCAGTTAGTGACCAAAATAGGTAAGAAACCAATGCTGGATCCCAGAAAGCTAAACATTTCTGAAAAGTAAACACAATTCTGAATTCAGCAAGGGGTCATTTGTGTAGATCCTACAAGTGTTTCCTACAGAAAATAACAGCTGAAATAAAACAATATTGAAATTGAGGTGAAAGAAACAGCCATTTTTCTCCACGTTTTACATTGTAACTTTTTTCTGCGATGTCAGATTTTTGAAAGGAATATACCATTACATCAGCTTGACTCTTCTGGTTGCGGGGATATATAGGGCTTGTAGGTTCATCAAGAACTCTAGGTACCCAGAGCCAATAAATGAGCTGCACCTTGCAATGGGTTTTTATTCTATACCGGGTATACAGCAATTCATTTGCTGAAATATAAAATGTGAAAAATAGGTATCAAGAAAACCTTTGTATTTCCAAAATGGCCACAAGATAAGGTGTTGAGAAACAGTGGTTATTTGCACATCTCCGAATTCCAGGGTGCCCATACTAGCATGTGAATTGCAGGGCATTTCTCAAATAGACGTCTTTTTTACACACTGCCTTACATTTGGAAGGAAAAAATGTAGAGAAAGACAAGGGGCAATAACACTTGTATTGCTATTCTGTGTTCCCACAAGTCTGCCAATAAAAATGGTACCTCACTTGTGTGGGTAGGCCTAGCGCCCACGAAATGAAATGGCTCAAAACACAACGTGGACACATCACATTTTTTCACAGAAAACAGAGGTGTTTTTTGCAAAGTGCCTACCTGTGGATTTTGGCCTCTAGCTCAGTAGGCACCTGGGGAAACCTAGCAAACCAGCACATTTTTGAAAACTAGACACCTAGGGGAATCCATGATGGGGTGACTTGTGGGGATCTGACCAGGTTCTGTTACCCAGAATCCTTTGCAAACCTCAAAATTTGACCCAAGAAACACTTTTTCCTCTCATTTCGGTGACAGAAAGTTCTGGAATCTGAGAGGAGCCACAAATTGTCTTCCACCCAGCGTTCCCCTAAGTCTCCCGATAAAAATGGTACCTCACTTGTGTGGGCAGGCCTAGCACCCACGAAAGGAAATGGCCCAAAACACAACGTGGACACATCACATTTTTTCACAGAAAACAGAGGTGTTTTTTACAAAGTGCCTACCTGTGGATTTTGGCCTCTAGCTCAGCTGGCACCTGGGGAAACCTAGCAAACGAGCACATTTTTGAAAACTAGACACCTAAGAGAATCCAAGATGGGGTGACTTGTGGGGCTCTGACCAGGTTCTGTTACCCAGAATCCTTTGCAAACCTCAAAATTTGGCCAAAAAACACTTTTTCCTCTAATTTCGGTGACAGAAAGTTCTGGAATCTGAGAGGAGCCACAAATTTCCTTCCACCCAGCGTTCCCCCAAGTCTCCCGATAAAAATGGTACCTCACTTGTGTGGGTAGGCCTAGCGCCCACGAAAGGAAATGGCCCAAAACACAACGTGGACACATCACATTTTTTCACAGAAAACAGAGGTGTTTTTTGCAAGGTGTCTACCTGTGGATTTTGGCCCCTAGCTCAGCCGGCCCCAGGGGGGGCAGAAATGGCCTAAAATAAATTTGCCCCCCAACCCCCCGGCCCGCGACCCTTGCCTACGGGGTCGCTCCCCCTGCGTGATATTGGCACGAAAAAAAAAAATCCCCGGTGCCTAGTTGTTTCTGCCCCCCCTTGGGGGCAGATTGACCTAAAATCGGCCCGTTTGCCCCCCCAGGGGAGCGACCCTTGCCTAATGGGTTGCTCCCCATCTCTAAAAAAACAAACAAACAAAAAAAAAAAAACACAAAAAAAAATTTGCCCTGGCGCCCAGAGGTTTCTGCCCCCAGTGGGGGCAGATCGGCCTAATAACAATAGGCCGATCTGCCCCCAGGGGGGACAGAAATGGCCTAAAATAAATTTGCCCCTCGCCCTCCCACCCCCATGGGAAGTGACCCTTGCCTATGGGGTCGCTCCCCTTGCGTGACGTTGGCGCAAAAAAAAAGATCCCCGGTGCCTAGTGGTTTTTGCCCCCCTTGTGGGCAGATTGACCTAAAATCGTCCGATCTGCCCCTAAAGGGGGCAGAAATGGCCTAAATACAATTTGCTCCTCCAGGGGAGTGACCCTTGCCTAAGGGGTCGCTCCCCATCTGTGAAACAACAACAACAACAGAACTCCCCGGTGCCTAGTGGCTTCTGCCCCCCTCGGGGGCAGATCAGCCTAATTAAAATAGGCTGATCTGTCCCCCAGGGGGGCAGAAATGGCCTAAAATAAATTTGCCCCCCAGGGGAACGACCCTTGCCTAAGGGGTCGCTCCCTTTGCATGAAATTCGCGGGAAAAAAAAAAACTCCCTGGTGTCTAGTGGTTTATGTCCCCCTTGGGGGCAGATTGGCCTCATAAAAATAGGCCTTTACAAAAAATGCCCCCCCGGGAGCGACCCTTGCCCAAGGGGTCGCTCCCTCATGCCAATTACATTTACAAAATAAATCCCTGGTGTCTACTGGGCGTTTCAAATGCCGGATTGCTTTACAATCCGGCTTTTGAATTGCTCAGAGAGACTTCAAAGGGAAGAAAATTCCTTTCCTTCCCTTTGAAGCCTCTCTTGCCTCCTCCACGTGATCGGAAGAGAAATGCTTTGCATTTCTCTTCCGATCGCACTGGAAGCTCAGATGGAGGAGGCCCTCTGTGACAATCAGCGTGCGATCGTGCGCTGATGTCACGGGGGGGGAGGGGGCGGGGGTAGAAGGGGAAGGTCTTCCCCTTCCATCCCTGCCTTGGGGGGTGGCGGGAACCCCACAGAGGGAGCGCTAGCGCTCCCTCTGGGCTCTGTGCCCAGGACGTAATGGTTAAGTCCTGGGAACACGAGCACTGTGCCTCAGGATGTAACCATTATGTCCTGGTGTAGGAAAGTACCATCTTGCCTGGCATGTTACCCCCATTTTTCACTGTATATATGTTGTTTTAGTTGTATGTGTCACTGGGACCCTGGTAACCCAGGGCCCCTGTGCTCATAAGTGTGCCTGAATGTGTTACATGTGTAGTGACTAACTGTCTCACTGAGGCTCTGCTAATCAGAACCTCAGTGGTTATGCTCTCTCATTTCTTTCCAAATTGTCACTAACAGGCTAGTGACCATTTTTACCAATTTACATTGGCTTACTGGAACACCCTTATAATTCCCTAGTATATGGTACTGAGGTACCCAGGGTATTGGGGTTCCAGGAGATCCCTATGGGTTGCAGCATTTCTTTTGCCACCCATAGGGAGCTCTGACAATTCTTACACAGGCCTGCCACTGCAGCCTGAGTGAAATAACGTCCACGTTATTTCACAGCCATTTTACACTGCACTTAAGTAACTTATAAGTCACCTATATGTCTAACCTTTACCTGGTAAAGGTGAGGTGCAAAGTTACTTAGTGTGAGGGCACCCTGGCACTAGCCAAGGTGCCCCCACATTGTTCAGAGCCAATTCCCTGAACTTTGTGAGTGCGGGGACACCATTACACGCGTGCACTACATATAGGTCACTACCTATATGTAGCTTCACAATGGTAACTCCGAATATGGCCATGTAACATGTCTATGATCATGGAATTGCCCCCTCTATGCCATCCTGGCATAGTTGGCACAATCCCATGATCCCAGTGGTCTGTAGCACAGACCCTGGTACTGCCAAACTGCCCTTCCTGGGGTTTCACTGCAGCTGCTGCTGCTGCCAACCCCTCAGACAGGCAGCTGCCCTCCTGGGGTCCAGCCAGGCCTGGCCCAGGATGGCAGAACAAAGAACTTCCTCTGAGAGAGGGTGTGACACCCTCTCCCTTTGGAAAATGGTGTGAAGGCAGGGGAGGAGTAGCCTCCCCCAGCCTTTGGAAATGCTTTCTTGGGCACAGATGTGCCCAATTCTGCATAAGCCAGTCTACACCGGTTCAGGGACCCCTTAGACCCTGCTCTGGCGCGAAACTGGACAAAGGAAAGGGGAATGACCACTCCCCTGACCTGCACCTCCCCTGGGAGGTGTCCAGAGCTCCTCCAGTGTGCTCCAGACCTCTGCCATCTTGGAAACAGAGGTGCTGCTGGCACACTGGACTGCTCTGAGTGGCCAGTGCCACCAGGTGACGTCAGAGACTCCTTGTGATAGGCTCCTTCAGGTGTTGCTAGCTTATCCTCTCTCCTAGGTAGCCAAACCCTCTTTTCTGGCTATTTAGGGTCTCTGTCTCTGGGGAAACTTGAGATAACGAATGCAAGAGCTCATCCGAGTTCCTCTGCATCTCCCTCTTCACCTTCTGATAAGGAATCGACTGCTGACCGCGCTGGAAGCCTGCAAACCTGCAACATAGTAGCAAAGACGACTACTGCAACTCTGTAACGCTGATTCTGCCGCCTTCTCGACTGTTTTCCTCCTTGTGCATGCTGTGGGGGTAGCCTGCCTCCTCTCTGCACCAGAAGCTCCGAAGAAATCTCCCGTGGGTCGACGGAATCTTCCCCCTGCAACCGCAGGCACCAAAAAGCTGCATTACCGGTCCCTTGGGTCTCCTCTCAGCACGACGAGCGAGGTCCCTCGAATCCAGCGACTCTGTCCAAGTGACCCCCACAGTCCAGTGACTCTTCAGCCCAAGTTTGGTGGAGGTAAGTCCTTGCCTCACCTCGCTGGGCTGCATTGCTGGGAACCGCGACTTTGCAGCTACTCCGGCCCCTGTGCACTTCCGGCGGAAATCCTTCGTGCACAGCCAAGCCTGGGTCCACGGCACTCTAACCTGCATTGCACGACTTTCTAAGTTGGTCTCCGGCGACGTGGGACTCCTTTGTGCAACTTCGGCAAGCACCGTTTCACGCATCCTTGTAGTGCCTATTTCTGGCACTTCTCCGGGTGCTACCTGCTTCAGTGAGGGCTCTTTGTCTTACTCGACGTCCCTTCTCTCTTCAGGTCCAATTTGCGACCTCCTGGTCCCTCCTGGGCCCCAGCAGCGTCCAAAAACGCCAAACGCACGATTTGCAGCTAGCAAGGCTTGTTGGCATTCTTTCGGCGGGAACACACTTCTGCACGACTCTCCACGGCGAGAGGGATCCGTCCACCAAAGGGGAAGTCTCTAGCCCTTTTCGTTCCTGCAGAAACCTCAGCTTCTTCTGTCCAGTTGAAGCTTCTTTGCACCCGCAGCTGGCATTTCCTGGGCATCTGCCCATCTCCGACTTGCTTGTGACTTTTGGACTTGGTCCCCTTTTTCCACAGGTACCCTAGATTGGAAATCCACAGTTGTTGCATTGCTGGTTTGTGTCTTTCCTGCATTATTCCTCTAACACGACTCTTTTGTCCTTAGGGGAACTTTAGTGCACTTTGCATTCACTTTTCAGGGTCTTGGGGAGGGTTATTTTTCTAACTCTCACTATTTTCTAATAGTCCCAGCGACCCTCTACAAGGTCACATAGGTTTGGGGTCCATTCGTGGTTCGCATTCCACTTTTGGAGTATATGGTTTGTGTTGCCCCTATCCCTATGTTTCCCCATTGCATCCTATTGTAACTATACATTGTTTGCACTGTTTTCTAAGACTATACTGCATATTTTTGCTATTGTGTATATATATCTTGTGTATATTTCCTATCCTCTTACTGAGGGTACACTCTAAGATACTTTGGCATATTGTCATAAAAATAAAGTACCTTTATTTTTAGTATAACTGTGTATTGTGTTTTCTTATGATATTGTGCATATGACACTAAGTGGTACTGTAGTAGCTTCACACGTCTCCTAGTTCAGCCTGAGCTGCTCTGCTAAGCTACCATTATCTATCAGCCTAAGCTGCTAGACACCCTATACACTAATAAGGGATAACTGGGCCTGGTGCAAGGTGCAAGTACCCCTTGGTACTCACTACAAGCCAGTCCAGCCTCCTACACCTGGGCATAGAAGATGATACTATTTGAGGCCTCTCTGGGGAAGATGGACTGTTTGTAATGCATTTAACTCAGCTGTGCCATATTTATCTTTTTGTTTCCTTCCACAACAGATTCATGATGGTGTGCTGCTCAACAGACGCCCCAATGAATATTGTTGTGGTTTCTTTTGTGTAGTGTTTATCTTTGTCACACCGTTCCTCAATTACCCTTTCCCATTCATTCATTGACCCGTTAACACTCTTCCCCTGGGCTGTGTGATTTATTGAGGTGTGACATAATTTTGCACCATAAATAAATCACACAACTGCTGGGGCAGATGTGGTGAAAGTGACACCAACTCTCTGCATTACCTTCTAACCTTCTATTACCAGAGCAATATTCCACACTGGACTTATCAACAACATCATTCATGCCTTGTGTGTGTGTTCCGTAAAACGTTTAACATAACACAAACAATTGAGTCTGAGCCCACTTCTCCTGAAACCATGATTTCATTTCCTAAGTTTAGTTTTATTGCTCCCTGCCATTGCTCAGAAGAACTAGATATTGCTATATTTTATTATCATATCAGGTAGTCTGGTCTCAGTCTTCCTAAAGTTATGATAATATGATGACCCACTAACTCTCTGTTTTCTTTCAATCGAGTTGGCAGTGATGGCTAACCATCTGATCAATCCTGTAGTTGGAGTTTCCGTACCTTGAGACCTCACGGGTGATAAGCCGTGCTTTACAGGTACTGATTGATTGACTGAGTTTGCATAGGTGGGAGTGGTACATTCTATTTCCCTCTTAGCTGCTAGCCTGCTGCTACTACTACCTACCACTCCATTAAGATGTCATCTTGGGAAAAACCCTGCAGTAAGAAGACTGAGACTCCCTCGCTTCATCTATTCAGGTAAGAGAACAACTATGGATTTAAGTTAAGTTGTTTAGTTAGTTATTAACTCCTATTAAAGAAGATGCTGTCTTACTTGCCTATGTGTATCTAGGTTTTTGTAGGCAAAATAGGCAAGGGCAATCATCTCCTAGTGGTCAATATATAGTTGCAAAGGGCATTAGAGCAAGGGTATAAGTAAATGCCATACACTTTTTAGCAGATTAAAAAAACATGCTACACTAAAAGACAGCAGCGCAAACTAAAACACCAAAATAAAGATTTGAGGCGCAAATGATGTAAAATAAATGAAAACCCTCCCTCTCCACCCACAACAGTTCCACCCCTCTTCCCAAACAAATAATAACCCAGACCCCATTAAGTCCAATTAAAAGTTCAAAGTCCATTGCAAATCCCTCCCGACCCTGTCCACTCACAAGTCCCTCCCACAAAAACAAAAACATTTAAAAAATGGGCTTAAAAGAGGGTACTGTCAATATGGCTCCAAAGATGGTCCAAACTCTGCTCACTGCTGGCAAGCCAGCTCTCCATACGGTCCAGCTGCTGCAGGATCCGGTTGAGTAATGCCCTTTTGGAGAAGGAAGGTGCAACAACAGGTACAGTCGGGGACCCTGACTGCTGGCGGTGGTACAGGAGATATACTGGCTGTGAGACTGGGGGCTGGCGTGCTGCTCTGCTGGCTGGGTCCTTGTTCCGAGGCAGCTTTTTCGGCCTCTTCCTCCTCCAGATCTCCAACCACCAATATTTGGCCTGCCTGTTCCCCAGCCTCTTCTGCTGCAGACGGGCCGCTATCTCCTGCCTGGTTGGTGGTGATTGTCAAGTAAGATGAGCTAAATCGAAAAAAAGAAGAATAAAAAAGACAAATTGTAAACAGTGCTTTGAACAAACACTTCTTCAAAAGATAGGTAGAGGGTGGCACAGTAGCACTACGTTGCTGGGCCCCTAGGGATGTTGGAATTTGATGTGATTATGATTAGGAGAGTCACAGGGTACATTTTATTTGTTTACCTACACATGCCTCACATAAAAAGCATTGACTGTCTGGTAGAAAATAATTAAGGCAGAATAAGATCAGATTAAAAAAAGCAATTTCATTTTTTTCTCTTTTAAAGGTTTTCTAGTACCTAGATAGGCACATGTAATGGATAAATAAAAGTGAGTACCCTCTCATTTATGATGATTAACACATTATGCACCATAGAGTACAAGTTGTTGTGCCAAATAAGAAGAATAGAGGGATGTCACTGATCATCGATTCATCATGTACCTAAACTTTGGCTTATTCAGTCACTGTATAGCAAATGTCTAAAGGGAAAAATGTGAACAGGTGTAAACCTGCTATGGGAATACTGCACTGCAATTCTTTGGTCATGGGTGGTGATTTGCTATGGGCAGGGAGGGGGTTGATAAATGTTGCTGGGATAAATATCTGCCTCATTTAACAAATACATTGAGTCAAGGGATTAGAACACAAATTAAAATACCCCTCACTTTTAACCATAGCTTTCATAACCATAAACGACAAAAAAACAAATAGTAAGTGCAGTAGGTGAGAACTTAGCATGCCCCTCTACAGAAGAGCTCCTTTCTTTATACATCCAAGCAATTATTCAATCATCCTTTCATTCTTCCTACTATATTCACCCATAGCCACCAATATTTAAGCTTTACTTTCTCTAATCCAGTCTTTCACCCAAATTCACAATCCTTTATACATCCATTCAGTACCCACTGTCCACCCTTTCTTTCGATCATCCTTTCACCCATCCATCCATTTACACAGTACCCATGTATACTTTTTCATCTACCCACGCATCAGTCTTTTCACCCATCCTTTCTTTCAACCTTCTGTTCTTCCACATTTGCATCAATCCATTATTTTTACTGTACATTATGTGTGCTTCTGCTGGGGTGCAGATAGAAGAGGCCATAAGTAGCCCAACCACCACTGTAGCTGTCATGCAGGGGGTTCACGAATCACAACAACGCCATTGTAGCTAGTGAGTAATAGTAGTTGTCAATAAGCAAGCAATGTGACTTCCCATCGTCTGTCCCTGCTTATGCGTCTTCCCTGCTCCATCTACCCCTTCAGCGGTGGAAATTGAGCGGGCTCCACTGGTTGCACTGCTTGGTGTTGCGTGAAAAAAACAGTATACAGTTTCAGATGCCAGGTACACCTCCGCTTCCTAATTTTTTGAATCACACAAATGCAATTGCAATTCATTGTTACAATTCTGTTATCACTGCAGTATCTTATATCAAAAATATCACTGTGGGCATTTTGTTGGAATGTTAGAAAAGCTAGGTAGTCAAGCCAACCAAAGGTTTTGCGTAATGGAGGGGCAGAGCTATGGCTTGACATTGATGATGACGCAGACTAATTGAAGTGCAATGAAAGGGTGCAATGCAAAATAGTCAATGAAAGACAGAAAAAAGATGCAGGGATAACAGGAATTTTTAAAAAAACTTGGATGGATGATTTGGACTAAAAGGGAGACAGAATAAAAAGTAAACTGGGCAAAATTAAAAGTAGGTTAAAAGTGGGGAGAGGTAAAGGTTTGGGAAATAATAATAATAAAATTAAATAATAGGACTTACTGTGATGAGCAGAGCCATCAGATTCGGTGCTGGTGGTCGGCGCCTCCCCATCTCCTCTCATACCCGGCTGTGTAGTGCCCTTCTTCTTGCCCTTGGATGCTGATGTAAGAAATAAAGAAGATTCAAAAAAATACATTAGTGGTTCCGTTGATCTCCACAAAAATATTATATAACAGGCAAATGCAATAACATTGCACTAAGAGCAGATCGCCTATGGTACTAGTATGATCAACTTTTGTTGAGTTTACTATACTCCTAAAATCCCTATTCCAAATTTCCTTAACAAAAACTACATTTGGAATGAATGCATTGCAATGAATGATCTTTCATTCTATTCTCATTTCTCAAACCTCTTGATAGACCAATTCAGTCACCCATTTTTGCAATGCATAGACGCATACTCACGTCATTTTGAAATTGGTTGGGACTCTACGAGCTACATAAAATCACAAAGAACGCTAACTCACTGATATCACTAATTCACTATGGAGACAGGAGGATAGAGGAATCTGCATCCTAATGGCTTCTTAAATAATCAGCCAAAGCAAGTGCCCATGAGTACAATGATGCAGCACTGAGCACCTGCCTAGCTCTAACTCGATCACATAATAAATAATATTCTCAGCGTAAACTAAACGTAACGTACCTCTGAGTGCAAGCCGCATGCTATTCAGAAAAAGAAGTTAGCACTGTAGAACACAAACACAATAAAAATATAATACTCACCAAGCCCTGGAATCTCGACACCTGGCAGGTCAGGGAGGTCCTGCTCGCAGTCGATTATATTGCCCAGCAGTGCATCAGCTGCTGGGTGGTGCGCTGGACCTGGGTGGTGGCTCTGACACACCAGCGCACCCTAGCCCAATGTAGCTCATGCTCCCACAAGGGGTAACCGCTACCAGGCCTGCCACCTGCTGCCAGAATGGAGGGGAGGTAGTGCTGCACATAAAAAAACAGTGCTGGCACCTCCTCCTCACTAAATGTTGGCCGAGGCTGCATCCTTTGATGCTGCCGCTGCCCACAAGGTAGGCGGCCACTGTTCCCCTGCTCTGCCATGATGCTGGGTAGGGGTGGGTGAAGAAGAGAAGAAAAGAAACAGGAGGAGAAGGAAGAAAGAAAGGAAGAAATAAGAGCAAAATAAACAAAATACAAAGAGTCACAAAAAAATGAACAACTTTTTTAAAACTTAAAAATAATCGGACACAAAAAGACACACTAATACAATAGATAAAGAATGGGGTAGATTAAGTATAAGGTTGGAGGATTGAAAAGATTGATGTGGGACAAAAACAACAGGCCCAGCACCAAAAACAGAGTGAAAAACAAGATGGCCGCACCCATGCGAACCATGTAGTGCAGTTTGCACGCAATTTTGAATGCGAGTAGGTACTTTGCGATGTGTTTGATGTCAAACGCAACAGGCAGGACAGAGAACTCAATCCGCTCGTGGTACTCCACGTAGCGCAGCAGAATTTTTTTGCAACTTCGTAGAGCTCCACGTAGCGTGACTCCGCGGACTCCGCAAAGGCCTTCTTAAAAATCAAGCAGTACAGATTAATTCCATGAAGATGCACATGCAAGTACATAGTCAGAATTATTCTAACACCAGAATCAACCGCAAAATCAATACGAAATCGAAAAGCATCTGTAGAGGAACAACAAGTTCTAAAAATCTACTGTCAGAATCATGAAGAAAACAGACAGCATCTCTAGTAGAAAAGAAAGTCTCTGGCTAACACCCCAAACCAATGGGTTCCTATGCATAATTCTTGCATACGAAATTAGAGAAAACTGCAGTTTCAGCATGACATGTTCAAAGATAACACATTGGGCAAACAGAGTGTGACAGGTCGCTATTAAGTTTATAATGCTAGCCCACTTCTAAGGAAGCTTCAAGCATCTTCAGGAGCACGTTGTCATCAGAAGTTCAACACATGCTCGTTTAGGAAACTAGATTATACCGTTCTGTCCTTCCTCTGCTGAGCTGGGGGAATGAGTTGTGAGGGAGGGAGAAATGGATGCATGACAATGCAGCATCAATTTGGTATCCAGTATCCATGTTAACTCAAAATGGAGTTTTCAGCAAAAACGTGGCCTAACTAAACTGCATTAATAAACAAACTTCTGTACATTATTTAAAACCGGTTTCAAGTGAATTCACATTCATTTTTATACTACTGCATTGGATCCATTATTAAAACATTATTTGGCAACACTTATTTTTACGAAAATGCAAATCTAAAACCCTAGGACAGTTTTAAGGGGGCAGGTAATTCATCTCAATCCGTTTTCGGATACTGTTTGACACTGTCAATGAATGGATGGAAAATGGGTTTTTGAAATTATTCTTAGGCAAAGCAGAATTGTAGGGATCAGGGCATTAAAAACCTCTGGGCCCTATATTCTGGCCTCATACTTTTGGAATAGGTCTCTTCCGCCTTTGCCAAAAAAAAATCATGGCTTTATAATTAACAACCATCTGACTTTTTAATACCATATTAATGTATTCGTCTCCAACAAAGACAGCTGAAAACATGTCTTCTTTGATACCCCCAGTATTTCTTTTTTTAACCATAAAGGCTCTAATTTCAATTAGACTGGCCAGCGAGAACCCATTTTACTTGGGGCAAGCATTCTACCTAGGAAAGACCTCAGAATTGCCCATTAATGCAGCAGTAAAAATTGTGGAGCAGATTTAAGGAAAATGGCACTGCCCCCAGTGAAGCGCCACTTTCCTTGCACCCTTCAGTGCCCCCCTACTGCCACCATGTGGGCACCTTATTTAAAATATGGCGCACCATGGAGCAGGGTAGGGGGCAATAGCCCCACTAACAGGGAAACGCCCCCTTGCATACATTATGCCTGGCGCAGGCATAATATGGTGCAAAGGTTTACAAAGTAACGCAATGCATGCCTTGGGCCACTTTGTAAATATGGCATGGGGAAAAAGCCACTTTGACACTATGGTGACGCCAAGGGTTCTTAAATATGCCCCTGTATATTTTGTAAGAAAATATCACCATATGTCTCGAGCCTAATGCTAAATTCAGTGACTGCCACCAGAATGGCTGAGTAAACACTTCTGTCACACCAAAAAAGCATGCTGTACTGGAGTTTTAGATCCTTGCCCAGAAACCAGGGCTTCTGCCCCCTGAAACTTCGAATGTCACAAAAAAATGGGGCTTTAAAATTTGAAAGGTACCCACAAAGATAGCCTATATTTCAAGTATCTACATTAAACATATTCCTGACACACGAGGAGTTTTCTCCCTACTACTGCAATGAAGAGGCAGCTCTAGCGGTTGCATCCTAGGTCTTCGAATGTAAGTGAACTTTTCTTGGAATCAAAACTTTGGAAGCCCAATCTAATGCCTCAATCTACATGATAGGAGCCATTTGGTGTTGTGATCACTTCCACATATAATTGTTAAGAATGGGATAAAGAAGAGAAGGCAAATCATGTTCAGTCAGAGTTTTTTGAGTGATCTGGCCAGAAATAACTTAGGTGGACACTAGCGTTGAGATATCCCAGCCTTGAGAAAGCTGCATGGAGGCAGCGAAACAAGTGTTGTCTGTCGATTTCTGGATTACCTAAATCATATAACAAGGAAGAAATTTAAAAGGATTTTTCGACTGTGGAAATTATATCCATGTATATGTATGTAATAACAGTTAACTGAGATGCATGCGCACTGACACATTTTTGCAGTTCAGTTGAACATCAATGTAAATGCAGTAAAAATAAGTCCTTGTGATACAATCTGAGAACAAGTCAAGAGATGTGAAGCAGATATAAGCAATCCTTAACAGATATTCTTTATTTGTTGAGATCCTTCACTTTATTTTTTTTGACTCACAAAGTTTGTATTTCCAATTTCCACATTAAAACTATCCCTGACATAGGAGGAGTTTTCTCCACACATATCATGGACTTCGCGAGGTGTTTCTGCGCAATTCTGCCATTAGTAGGATAGTCACTCCAAATATGGTAGCAGTTTGGATTCCATTTCCTGTGGCGTCACATCCTGCATGTCTATAGAAGAGCAGACTGTACTTCAGGCATTTCTTTTTCTTTTCTTTTTTGCAAGAACCCTTTTACTTCCCTCCTCTAAATTAGGCCCTACAATGTCAACAAAAATACTGGTGTGGATGATCTGTAAACAATGGTTCTGGGATTCTATGTCAGACCCAGAGGCTTCGGATTATGCTTTCTCTTTCTTTACTGAGAAAATGACAGCAGCCAATCAACAATAAAATCACAGAAAAACTACTTTTCCCAATACCACTTGTAGTCCATATCATGCCCAATCATAGGTCTTCTCTCTGTATAAATGTCTCTACAACCTTAGTCCTTCTTCTTTCTTTGCTGCTTGCAGCCAGAGATAAGTTCTTCATATTTACATGTTTATTTGATAATATATTGTTTTATTGTCTGTACTATTATTGGAATCACTTATGGCCGTGGAGTGGGAGCGGGGATTGCTCATCGCTTTGCATTGAGAGGGCTTCCTTCGTTCATTCGCAGCGTCGCATTCGTGTGCATTGAGCACTCCGCATTTAGACACTGTTTTTCTTGCCTCCGCTCGATGAGAACAAGTAAGCGCTTTAGTGTTGCAGACTTAGGGGGTCATTACAACATTGGCGGTAAAAGCCGCTTACCGCCGTGCAGAAGACCGCCAACACACCGTTGCGGCAGCGGAATTCCGCCACAGCTATTACGACCCACATCCCGAAATCCGACAAAATTCAGACACCCACACAAGTCCGCCACACCAAAGGTCAGTGATAAACTGGCGAAAACAAAAGCTCCACTGTCACGCCAACAGAAATACGCCCATGCTATCACGACCCACGAATCCACGCGGCGGTCTTTCAACCGCGCTATTCCATTGGCGGTACACACCGCTGCGCTCAAAATACACACACTCTTACAAAACACAGCCACATTGGACAATTCAAAATACACACACCTGATACACATACACACACCACTCCCACACACCCAATACAATATAAAACACACACCCACATCACCCACAAACCCCTACTACCAAAAATTCTGAAAGAAGGCCAGAGAGAGACACCACCATCCACAAACTAGCAGCCACAGGCACACAACACCATCACCCACACTACTTCCACGCACAAAACACCACACACCACTACATATCACCACACTTATCACCATATACACCACCCCACACATGACCTACACCACCCCATGGCACGGCAAAGACACCCCAGGTTCTCTGAGGAGGAGCTCAGGGTCATGGTGGAGGAAATCGTACAGGTAGAGCCACAGCTATTTGGATCACAGGTGCAGCACACCTCCATAGCTAGGAAGATGGAGCTATGGCGAAGAATTGTCGACAGGGTCAATGCAGTGGGACAGCACCCAAGAAATCGGGACGACATCAGGAAGAGGTGGAATGACCTACGGGGGAAGGTGCGTTCCGTGGTCTCAAGACACAACATCGCGGTACAGCGGACTGGCGGCGGACCCCCACCTCCTCCCCCACAACTAACAACATGGGAGGAGCAGGTCTTGACTATTGTGCATCCTGAGGGCCTTGCAGGAGTCAGTGGAGGAATGGACTCTGGTAAGTCAAATCTTAACTATCATATCCCCCACCCTACCTGCATGCTATCACTGACCCCCACCCTCGCCTCCTCTCCTATCACTCCAACTCCTCACAAATGTACTAATAACACAAACCACCCATCCCAACACCAAGCCCTGCATGACACAACAAAGCATGGACACCCATCACTAAAGCATGCCCACTGCGCATACCCATAACACCCCCCTCAACCATCATCACACAAGCCCCCACACAGGAATGCTAGCACTGGGGTACACGCTCACCCACCCATTGCCCACCATGACACACACAGATGCAATAATCATGCTTTTATACCCCTGCAGGACCACTACCCAACGTCACCAGACAGGAGGGTCCAGACATCTCCACCCCACCCACAGAAGAGGCCCACAGTGATGACAGCAGCTCTGTCCAACTGGATCCAGATGACCAGCCCGGACCATCGTGGGCCTCGGGACAGTCGGTTCCCCACACCCAGTCACAGGCCACCACAGACCTTCCACCCCTTGGTAACACCAGCACAGCACCCACCCAGCGGGCCCATACCTCCGTCCCCAGGACACGTCAATCAGCTGTGTGTCCACCACTACAGGGAACCCAGGATAACCCACCACCCCAACAACAACAGGGACCTGGGGGCAGTGGTAGTGGGCACACGGTCCAGGGGACAGAGGCACAGGAACACAGGGGAACTGGGAGGGCTGCTGTGCGACATGGGGCGGACAGGCCTAGGCAACCCACTCTCCACAAGGCCCTCTCCTCCATTATGGGAGCATACCACCACTCCCAGGAGATGATGGCAACGGTACTGGCCAAGTTTCAGGAGACCCAGCGGCTGCAGGAGGAACAGTATTTGGGGTTCAGGGAGGAACTCAGAACCATCAGCTCCGCCCTGGGCACCATCGTAGGGGTGCTGAAGGAGATACTTAACACCAGGAGGGACACTGTGGCACTGCAAGGGGCCCCTGACACTAGCATGGACGATGAATTGCCCACCATCTCCGCCGGCGCTAGTGGACAGGACGCCCCGCCACAGGACCACCACACCAGCACCCCACCCCCTGCAGACGGAGAACCACCCCGGAAACGTCCCTGAGATCCAGGAACAAGAGAGAGCACGATGCCAAGACCCCCGCCAAGAAATGAGACCACCCTGATTGTCATCCTACTGTCCCACTTTGTAACCCTGTCCATATTGGACCTGCCCCAGCTCCACTTCCTATGCCCATATGGGCAATGCACCTGTGAGACTAATAGACTGGACTCTGCCATGGACATTCCTCCACCATCACCCCTCACCATTTTACAACCCCCCTCCAATATTGAGCACTTCAATAAACACCCTTGAACCACAAAACAATCTGGAGTCAGTCTGTGATTTCGAAAATGTGTATTAGCAATGACAGTGAGAAAATGTGTTTTCAAATGTAATGTCAACATACCTGTGTCACACATCTCAAGTCCATGAGGAATCTAAGCAGATGACACACGTTGTAAACCGCACCTGTGAAACCGTAAGGGAAATGTACAACTCAGTTACCATATACTGGGTGAAATCGACAGACAGGATAGAGGTAGAAGTGTGAAAGTACTTGTAGTAGGCAGGAATGTGCTCTCACCTGTGTGTCACTGGAAATATTGCTGGATAACTGAGTCCCTGTTGTCAATGTCTTCTTCCTCTGCTTCCTCCTCATCACTGCCCACAGGCTCCACAGCTGCCACAACACCGTCATCTGGACCATCCTCCTGCAGAAAAGGCACCTGTCGTCGCAAAGCCAAGTTGTGAAGCATCCAGCAGGCCACAATGATCTGGCACACCTTCCTTGGTGAGTAGAATAGGGAACCACCTGTCATATGGAGGCACCTGAACCTGGCCTTCAGGAGGCCGAAGGTGCGTTCGATCACCCTCCTAGTCCGCCCATGGGCCTCATTGTAGCGTTCCTCTACCCTGGTCCTGGGATTCCTCACTGGGGTCAGTAGCCATGAAAGGTTGGGGTAACCAGAGTCCCCTAATAGCCACACCCAGTGCCTCTGGAGTTGACCCATCACTTTAGGGATGCTGCTATTCTGCAGGATGTAGGCGTCATGCACAGAGCCAGGGAACATAGCATTTACCTGGGAGATGTACTGGTCTGCCAAACATACCATCTGTACATTCATGGAATGATAACTCTTCCGGTTCCTGTACACCTGTTCATTCCTGTGGGGGGGGGGGGACCAGAGCTACATGTGTCCCATCAATGGCACCTATGACGTTGGGGATATGTCCAAGGGCATAGAAGTCACCTTTAACTGTAGGCAAATCCTCCACCTGAGGGAAAACGATGTAGCTCCGCATGTGTTTCAGCAGGGCAGACAACACTCTGGACAACATGTTGGAAAACATAGGCTGGGACATCCCTGATGCCATGGCCACTGTTGTTTGAAATGACCCACTTGCAAGGAAATGGAGCAGTGATAGCACCTGCACTTGAGGGGGTATCCCTGTGGGATGGCGGATTGCTGACATCAGGTCTGGCTCCAACTGGGCACACAGTTCCTGGATTGTGGCACGGTCAAATCTGTAGGTGATGATCAAATGTCTTTCCTCCATTGTCGACAGGTCCACCAGCGGTCGGTACACCGGAGGATTCTGCCATCTCCTCACATGTCCCAGCGGACGGTGCCTAGAAATGACAACAGCGACCACAGAGTCAAACAACTCAGAGGTATGTACCCACAGTCTACACAGAACACCATTCATACACAAAATCTGGCCTGTATTTGTGTTGCGCGACAAGGCCTAGGTCTGTGTGACGCAGTTGGTAATGACGCCATGTGGGCCCCTGAAATTGCAGCTGCCTGACCTCTAAAGTAGGACAATGGGATGTGAGGTAACTGTGCTGGCGTTGTACATCGTCGCGGTAGGCAATGCTGCATTGGTTAACATTGGACCCTATGGGTCCCAGGAGCCAATGACGATGTACGCCGGCGGTGATGGTACGCACCGCCGCGGACGTGACCGCCATTTTCTATCTGTTCAATCACTCGATACCTGATCTTCGACAGGAGAGCACCTACACTGCAAGTGCTGCTGTGACCTCGGTGTGGAAGAGACAATGGCTCGTGCGTCTGGGGAAAGGGCCCCTGCCTTCACTGCAGAGGAGTTGGAGAAGCTCGTGGACGGGGTCCTCCCCCAGTACACGCTACTCTACAGTCCTCCAGACCAACAGGTAAGTACACAGGGAGCACGTTGTATGGGCTATGCCTGTGTGGAGAGGGCTGGTTGTAAGAATGAAGGGGGCACAGTTCTGCGTGCATGAAGGACTGTGAATACATGTGCCACATGGCAAGGGTAGGGATGTGGGCCACTCACTTTGACGGTGCAGTTGGTAATGACTTCTCTTCTTCCCCTGTAAATGTCATGTAGGTCAGTGCCCACCAGAAGAAGGATATTTGGCGTGCCATCGCCAAGGACGTCCGGACCCTGGGGTCCACCACAGGCAGAGCACCCACTGCCGGAAAAGATGGGAGGACATTCGCCACTGGAGCAAAAGACGGCAGAGGCTCAGCTGGGGATGGCCTCCCAACGTGGGAGGGGTGCCCGTCGAACCATGACCCCCCTGATGTTCCGGATCCTGGCGGTGGCCTACCCTGAGTTGGATGGGCGCTTGAGGGCATCACAGCAGACACAAGGGGGTGAGTACAACATAATTCAGCGCACTTTGCGCGCAGTGAAGGTCTCTGGCTGGGGAGGAGGGCTGTGGGTTTCCCTAGGCCAGGGCGAGTTCCGTAGGCTAGGCCCCTGTGTAATGCAGGCCATGTGGCACCCCACCCCACCTCTGTAGAGTGCCAAGTACAGGTATACATGCCCCTGTGTCATCTATGTGTGCAGATGTCGACCATAGCCATGGAGGACATATCCCAGGAATTGCATCTGTAGAGCCCAACAGAGCGACGTAGTGCGAGGGGCTGCTGTGTCTGTATTGTCCGCCAACAGTAGCGGTAAGCCATGCACTCAACCTGTCTTTCTTCTGTCGTCCCCCCCTTTTTGTGGTCTCCCTGTTCTTGTGTGCATCAGCATCATCAGGCGGAGGTACAGTGGCACCGGAGCACGAGGGAGCTGCATCCCACATGGCCATGGAGGGCCACACCACGGACTCGGAATACACCAGTGGGACGGAGGGCGAGGGGAGCTTCACGGCAGGGACAGGATCAGCAACCAGCGACTCGGACTCGTCCTCCGATGGGAGCTCCCTTGTGGTGGCGGCAAAATCTGTGCCCCCCACTTCTACAGGTACAGCCGCCACCCCCCCTACCAGCACCACCCTCCCAGCAGCCCCTCAGCCTTTGCCCCGTGCCCGCTCACCCTGGAGGTTGGGCATCACCTTCGCCCCAGGCACCTCAGCCCCTGCCCCTGTCACCTCTGCTGACCTCAGTGAGGAGGCCATTGACCTCCTCAGGTCCCTCACTGTTGGGCAGTCTACCATTTTGAATGCCATCCAGGGTGTAGAAAGTGAATTGCAACACACAAATGCATTCCTGGAGGGAATTCATTCTGGTCAGGCTGCCCTTCATCGAACCCTGCAAACTCTGGCCTCAGCACTGAAGGCAGCCATTGTCCCTGTGTCTATCCTCCCCCCTCCAACTTCCTCCACCCAGACCCAATCCCCTGTACCCCAGCCTATCCCAAGCACACCATCAGACCAGCCTGCACACACCTCACCACACAAGGGAAGCTCAGGCAAACATAAGCACCACACATCCCACAGGCACTCACACAAGCATCACACACATACAGACACAACAACATCCACTGCCTCCACTGTGTCCCTCTCCTCGTCATCTTCCTACTCCCTCCCAGTCTCGTCTACACTCTCACCTGCATGCACTACCACTACAGCCACTACGTCCCGCACCAGCACAATCACCACCACACCCCGCTCACGTGCAGTCACCACCCCCACTCCCATTTACACATCCCCTGTGTCCTCTCCCAGTGTGTCTGTGACGCCCCCTCCGAAGATACACAAACGCAGGCACACACCCACCCAACAGCCATCCACCTCACGACAGCCTCCAGCGCCTGCACCTTCACCCAAAGTCACCAAACGTACACCTCCTACAACCACTACCTCTTCCTCCACTCCCAAACCCCCTCCAGCTACCCATCCCAGTGTTCCTAAGAAACATTTCCTGGCCAACCTTGACCTCTTTCCCACCCCCCCTCCAACTCATAGGTCCGGTACTAGCACCTCCGCCAAAAAATTGCCGGGACCAGTGGTGCCTGTTACAGGTATGTGGAGTGCACCGGCCACCAGGCCAGCCAGTGTGGCATGGAGCCACAGCACAGCCAGTCCTCCCCCCTGTGAAGCACCAGAAGTTGGACAGTGCCCGGCGGGAGAGGAGGAAGACTCCAGCCAGCAAAACTGCTCACAAGGGTCCCGGGGGTAGTGTCGACTCAGCTGTGACTCCTCCCAAGGTGGGGAAGGGGCAGAAGAAATCTCCAAAGTCTGGGAGGAGCAGCACGGCGGAGAAGACTGCCATCATCCCCGCTGCCCAGGTGGCCACCGCCAGCCCAATCATCACTGGCCAGGAGGCCACCACTGGAGTCACTGCCCAGGAGGCCAACCCAATCGTCACTGGCCAGGAGGCCACCGCCAGAGTCACTGCCCAGGAGGCCAGCCCAATCGTCACTGGCCAGGAGGCCACCGCCAGAGTCACTGCCCAGGAGGACAGCCCAATCGTCACTGGCCAGGAGGGCCCCGCAAGCCACAGCCCAGCTGACCCATGAAGGACCGCCAGCCACAGGCCTGCTGGGCAATGAAGGACCGCCTTGGAAAGCACCACTGAACAGGCCAGGGACCGCTGAACAAGGCAAAGGCCTCCATGGCAAGCACCGCTGAACAGGGCAAGCACCGCTGAACAAGGCAATGATCGCCATGGCAAGCACCGCTGAACAGGGCAAGCACCGCTGAACAGGGCAAAGACCGCCATGGAATGCACCGCTGAACAGGGCAAGCACCGCTGAACAGGTCAGAAACTGCCAACTCAAGCACTTCTGAACAGGGCAAAGACCGCCATGGAATGCACCGTTAAACAGGGCAAGCACCGCTGAACAGGTCAGAAACTGCCAACTCAAGCACCACTGAACAGGGCAAAGACAGTCATGGAATGCACCGCTGAACAGGGTAAGCATTGCTGAACAGGTCAGACACTGCCAACTCAAGCACCGTTGAACAGGGCAAAGACCGCCGTGGAATGCACCGCTGAACAGGGAAAGCACCGCTGAACAGGTCAGAAACTGCCAAATCAAGCACTGCCGAACATGGCAAAGACCGCCAAGGCGAGCACAGCTAACCCATTAGCAGCAGGGGCAGTGACGCAACTGGGACCGTCACGGGGTGAGTGCTGCACTCTGGGCACCAGTCCCCCTCCAGAACCAGTGGAGACATGCATCCACTCCATCTGTCCTGCACAGGATGAATCACTCTGGGCACCAGTCCCCCTCCAGAACCAGTGGAGACATGCATCCACTCCATCTGTCCTGCACAGGATGAAGCACTCTGGGCACCAGTCCCCCTCCAGAACCAGTGAAGACATGCATCCACTCCGTCTGTCCTGCACAGGATGAAGCACTCTGGGCACCAGTCCCCCTCCAGAACCAGAGACTGTTATCCACTTGAGAGACTGTGGCTTTGCACTCCCCAGGATGGTACAGTGGGCAACCCACCCACTGTAGAGACTTGAGAGACTGTGGCTTTGCACTCCCCAGGATGGTACAGTGGGCAACCCACCCACTGTAGAGACTTGAGAGACTGTGGCTTTGCACTCCCCAGGATACATCAATGGGCATGGAGCCCCCTCGTGGATCTGGCGTGGTGCACTCATCCGGCTGAGGTGCCCCCCTTCACTTCCCCCTGAGGTGCCTGTTGTATTTCTATCTGATGCCCCTGCAGTGTTCTCTCCGTTTTGATCAGGTATCTAGTGTGGGCCTCACCCATGCATTTTGGGCCCAGTGGTCCACGGACAATGAATGGTGCATTACCTGCACTACTAATCGTGGTGTATATTTTATTTAATGTGTATATATATATATGGATATATTTGGTTACTGTATTTTGATATAATACAATGGTTCAACTCATTTCCTTTTGTCTTTGCATTCTTCCGGGGGGGTTGGGGGTTGTTACTGTAATGTTTGGATATGCATTGGTGTGTGTGTTGTAGTGGGTGAGGGTCAGGGTGGGGGTTGTGATGTTGGTTGTGTGTGTCCCTGTGTTTTTCCCTCCCCCTCCCCTATGTCGTAGGTGCAGTACTCACCGTGGTCTTCGCGGCCGGCGTTGTTGATCCTCGTATAGGAGCAGGAAGACTATTGCAGGGAGAGTATGGAGTTCCGGCTCCATGGTGTCGTCGTTCCTCGTGGGGTGTGTAGAGGTGAGCGTTTTCCCTTTGAAATGGCTGTTACTGCCGTGTTTTTATCCGTGGTGAATCTGCCCCGGAAAAGGTGGCGGATTGGCCTGTTGTGATACTGTGGGTGGTACATTGTCCTCCGCCTGTCTGTTGGCGGTGACCGCCGCGCTGTTTGTCTGTACCGCCGTGGTGGTCGGAGTGTTAAAGTGGCTGTCTTTGTTGGCGGTTTCCGCCACAGTCATAATTCCAAAGTTTTTACCGCCGACCTGTTGGCTGTTTTACCGCCGCTTTAACACCGACCATCAGGGTTGTAATGACCACCTTCGTCCTCTTTTCATGTCGATGTGCGCACAAGCGCGCAAGTCTAAGAAACCGACTCAGGCGCAGTGCGGCACATCTACACGTGTTAAGCATCCCCTGGAAAGCTCGACGGGGCGCAAAAATGATTTAGTGCTGTGCCCTAGGGGAATTCTGGGAGGTTTCCTATCCACTATAATTTGGGCCATCAAAGACCTTGGTCTCTTATTTTTATAAGACACAGTGACACTGAGACACTGTTTAGGGACAGTCAGACTTCTGATGTGGGCCTTGCGCCAAGAGCATCAGTGGGGCCTACTTCCTCAGTGGAACTTTTTGCACCAATGGGAGCATTGGTCCCTAAAGATGACAAATATGGACCCATGACCTCCTTAGATTCTTCTGGGCTCTTTTCAGTCCCTTCTGTGCCACATAAGGAAGCTGTCCACTCCTCCTCTTCTCACAATCCCGATTCTGAGCAAACCATCCAAACGTAAACGTAAGACCTGCCTTCCACTAAATAGGCACTTCTTCGAAAACATTTATTCTTTGATTCAGAAAATATCATACACCCACGATCCACAGAGTGGGTTCCATGTGTGGGAGTAGCACATTATGTGCAGGAGAGCTTACAAAAGAGTTTTCACAGGGACATGCGTAATACCTTGCGCTTGGAGTGTCCCCGCCCCTCCCTGATAGGAAAGGTGGCTGATACTCCGGAACTTGACCCTAGCATGGCCATGTTCCTCAAAATGTTTGCTAAGGACCCAAAGAAGGGCCTAGATCGTGCATGGAGAGGTTGTCAAGACAAACTTCTCAACGTCTCGAGCTCTGTCACTAAGATCCTTGAGCTGGTGGTGCATACACAATAATCTTGCTACCAATTGAACGCTGAGGCAATTTTAGAATGGGCACAGAGGGCAATTTGTCTATTAGGTAATGACAACTGGACTATGTCCACAAAGTGGCAAAAATTCTTCTTGATGAGGATCGATCTTAAACTGGGCAAATTGGCCTCTTCCGAACCAGGAACCTTGGCGAATGGTCTGTTATTTGGGGACAAATTAGTGAAAGATTTAGGAAAATATGTGGCCACCTTCAACGCTCTTGATAAAGCCCAGACATCTATGAAGAAGATCTTCAGTGGGGGCATTTTAACCAGGGCCAGACACTATTGTGGCCGAGCGCCAGGCCGGGGCTTCTACCAGGCCTCATCAGGATATCCCCAGAGGGGTCAAGGCAATTACCAAGCCACATCTGGATTCTACCCCACCCAGACCAGCAGAGGTTGTGGTCGCGCTTACAGAGGCGGAGGTTGAGGTGGCTTCAATACAACAGACACCATAGAATCAGGTGAGAGTAATTCGCTTTTCAGAGGTTATTCTGGGGGGAAGGTTAAAAGGGCATCTTTCAGCTTGGGAACACATTTCTCAAGATTCATGGATCTTACAAACAGTCCAGGATTACATAATGGAATTCTACTCCCCTCCAAAGCAGGAGTTTCTTCCCCTTTGGCTTCTTTTTTCCAGAACAGAGAGCAGTTTCATAGACAACTAAATTGGTTTGCTTCTTCGCAAACAGGCGATAGTCAAAACTGTTCCCCACCCGGCAGGTTTTACCAGCACAATATTGCTGGGGTTCCCACTTGGTCCTCACTCTAAAGACGTTCAACTCTTGGATAGTGTACCGCCATTTCAAAATGGAGGGTATCCATCTTCTAAGAGATCTTTTACAGGAAGGAGATTGGCTTCTATGGTTAGATCTCAAAGACGCCTATTTAACAGTGCCAATTTTCGCTCCTCACAGGCGTTTACTTCAATTTTGTTGGCGAGACCAATGGTACAAGTTCACCATCCTCCACTTTGGTCTATCCTCGGCCCTTTGGTGTTTCACCAAACTGCTGCGCCCAGTGGTGCGATTCCTTTGGGAAAGAGGCTTGCACCTCATTATTTATCTCGACTGTATCCTGCTTATGGCCCAAAACAACAAGCTAGTTCTATTGCATCTATCCTGGGCTATCCAGATTCTTCAAGATCTGGATTTTCTGATAAACTCAGTTAAGTCGGTCATGAATCCCTCTCAATGTATAGAATTCCTCGGTTTTCCAGTGGATTCCATCTGAGCTCAGTTGAAATTACCGCTAGTGAAATGGGCTTCAATCAAGAAAGCGTTGAGGAGAGCCCTTGACTATATAATTGAATACTCCTGTTTTTCTGGTGGTTCTTTTAGCCTCTTCCATTCAGGTGATTTTTCCGGAGCCCCCTTCACTATCGGGCCCTCCAACATCTGAAGATTTTTCATCTTCGCAAGAAGCTGTCTTATTCAGAGCAGGTTCTGTTATCAGACGAGGCTAGATTGGATATAATTTGGTGGCTGGACCACATGGATGTGTGGAACGGCAAAGCTAAATTTGCATCTTGTCCAGAGATAGTGATAGGGTCGGATGCCAGCCAATGGGGCTGGGGTGCTCAGTGCGGAGCTGTGGAGACGGGGGCTGGTGGTCCCCGGAGGAGTCGAGTCTCATATCAATTGTTTGGAGCTTCTAGCGGGGGCCTTCGTGATTCGATCTCTCTCTCCCCACAAGGCGAGTTGTTGCATATTGTTATGTATGGGCAACATATCAGTGGTGAGGTACATAAATTGCCTAGGAGGGACCAGATTGTGCGTTCTGGATGAAATTGCCAAGAAGTTTTGCCACTTTTGCCTACAACACCAGATATCAGTGACAGCGGAGTACATTTCGGGACACTCCAATGTGGTGGTGGACTGGAACTCGCGATTCTTGAAGGATGGCAGCGACTGGAGACTCCACCAGTCAGTTTTTCACAGTCTGGCTGAGACAGTGGGGTGAGTGCTTGATGGACCTTTTTACTTCACTGCTCAATGCTGAGCTTCTACGGTTTTACAATTGGAGACAGGATCCCCTAGCCCTGTGATCAGATGCTTTTCTCCAGGATTGGTCCCTGGGTCTCCTTTATGCCTTCCCTTCATTTTCCATGATTCAGAGAGTACTCTCTCAAATGAAGAGGCAAGTGGTGGAGATCATTTTGGTGACCCCTGTCTAGAAAGCTCGGTTGTGGTTTCCAGTAGCGAAGTAGCTCTTGTGTTCCCCTCCGGTTCCACTCCCATCCTTTCCATCCCTGCTCCTAGACCCATCGGGTCTTCCTCATCCATGTAGATTGCACGGACACTTGTCACTCATGGCATGGAGACTTTCAGGGGACGTTGGCAAGTGCCAGGAGTTTCAAAGGACACAATGTTCTCCTTATCCCAGACTTGAGCTCCCTCCACCCATAAGCGCTATGAGGCTTCTTAAAGACGATGGGTGGGTTGGTGTGGTGAATGATGTGTTGCTCCCATGGGGTCCATCATTAGTATGATTGTCAACTTTCTTTCAGATTTGGCATCTCAAGGTTTAGCGTACAGGACCATGAATAATTTTAGATCTGCAATTTCAGCAGGATATCCTCAGACCTCCTCAACTGAAATACGCTACCTTATGGGATGTAGACATCGTTTTACATTCTTTGAGAGCCTGGCTGTGTGATGAGTACCTCTCTTGTAAACAATTGTCAGCCAAGCTTACGGAGCTTCTTTGTCTCATTTCCTGTCAACGTGTGTCTGATGTGCACGCTCTGGACTTAGCAGGTAGAGTATTTACTCCTTCTGGAGTTTCTTTCACTATCCCCAGATGTACAAACACACCTACCAGAAGCTGTGTGTTGTTAAATGTTTAAAAGCTTATATGGATTGTACTAGGGAGATTCATAGAGATGCACGGGGGCAATTACTCATATCCCTGCAAGGTCCATTTGCACCGGTATCCTCAGCCACATTAGGCAGATGGGTCAAATGGTGATGAGGGGAGGCTGGCATGGATGCTACTAGATTTTAAGCACATTCTGTGCATGGGGCTATGGCATCTAAGTCCTTTGGAGCTGGCTCTCGTTTAGAAGATATCATTGCTGCCACAGATTGGTCTTCTGACTCTACTTCCAAGGTTTTTTATCATACACCTATTGTGGATGTGGCGTCTACAGTGGTGGATCAGCTTTGAAATAGCATAATCCGGGGCCTCCGGTCCTGGCACAGAATTAAAACAATTCTAGCTTTCGCATGAAGAATTTTCAATTCTATAAAGGAAACGGAGGCGTGGATTATCCCACCCTTACAATGATTTATTTTTTTATACAAGATGATGATTCTGAACATTTATGCATTTATAATGTACATTTTACAGTTATGACTATATGTATGTTGTATTTCTTATGTGGTTTATTCTTATACCGGCCTGTGTAGTTTGTGATCAGTGCAAGTCTATTAGCATATTTCTTTTAGTCTTAGGATCGTACAATAAGGGAGCAAGAATGACTCAGAAGTTTGCAGACAAGACAGCGTGGTTCCAGATTGAGCTGGAGGCTGCAGTCCAGAGTTCTTAGTTTGGGAGTTATGGAGATTCCAGTTCGTGGGGATCAGGTTGACATGTCCTTTTGTTGCAAAGAGAGAGGAAGGACTAAGGTTGCAGAGACATTTACACGGAGAGCTGGCCTAGGATTGGGCATGATATGGACTACAATGGTAATGGGAAAAGGAGTTTTTTCTGTGATTTTAATGTTTATTGCCTGCTGTCATTTTATCAATATTGAAAGAGAAAGCATAATCCTTGCCTCTGTGTCCTTAGTAGAATTGAAAATTCTTGACAGGATAGCTAGACATTTTTTTTATTCTTGAGGTCTCTGTTTACCTTTCCGGAATCTCCACCACAGGTGAACATGACTGAGACCTGGGCAGTCACTTCTTCTTCAGCCAATAGAGCGAGGCCACGTCATTAGAAGCCGGAAGCAGTAATGCCTCTTCCGTAGGTCACCCTGACACAATTATCACCGCGCTGGCTTCATCGAGAGCTGAGTTCTATATCAGCAATTCCTTCCCATCTGAGTCACTTCTCAGAGTTTGAAAAAAAAACAGTAATTGTTATGTTTTGAGTCGAAGCATAAGCTAAAAATGCTAAATTTTAGGCTCCTGCCTGCAAAGCTGGCGTGTGTGTTACTTAGCGGAGATACACACTTCGGGGGAGGAGTTGAAATAAAACATCCCTTTGTGCCTCCTGGCTGTAATTGGGTATTTGGGAAGGGAACATAAGCCAGAGACGGTGCCAAATGTCGTAAGAGAAACATGAAAATGTAATTCGCGCTGCATAACTCAGGGCGCCATGTGGAGGGAGCTGCCGAGCAGTTTGCATGTCAGCTATGCTAACAATGTGTTGACAGCATCCTGACATCACACAGATGCCAGCAGCATCTGCCTCCCGAGCATCATACATATTCATCACCCGAGGAGATGGCCAGCATCCCGCGTTGCACGAGGGTCTAGGACTGGTACCTCCTCTTCCCACTTCCTTTCAGGTTTCATCCTTCCTCCTTTCAGGTTTCTTGCACCACTTGGTTTCATTGCCTTTGATACCTTTTATTCGATCCTGAATGTCTTTTTAATAGGTTTCTTTATTGTCGTCAAACAAAGTCTTCTAAAGGTCCATTGTAAAGCTTCTATTTTATTGGCACATATTTAACTCTGGCCCACTCCTGTTTCTAGGTGTCCCAACGTTGACAGATCCTTACAGGAAGGAAATAGTGTACCAGGATCACACAATGCGCAGGGGGGACGAAGTAATAAAGATTTATTGCAACCTCTGTGAAGCTCTGTTGAATACATCCTCGCAATGGTTGCAAAGGTGTTTACTTTGCTGCTTGTATGCACTTCATGATTTTCCGACAATTTATGTTGCACATATCCTTTTTTCACACTAACAAAATAATTATGTGATGCATGTCAAGAGAAAATGAAATGGACTCACTCTGGATCTGTTTTAATCCAAATTCAGGCCCAAATGGGGGGCGTGGCTAAATCTGCTTTCAACATTTTTCATGATTTACTGATGTCTCAGGATTTTCCCATCAAAATTTCCCAGGAAAAACTTGTCGATTTGAGAACTGTAAAAACAGCTGCAAACATGAAAATGTACCGTTTTGCTGCATGTGATGCTCATTTTGTGAGAAAAAACTCAGAGCTGGGAGTAAATACCCCCCCCCCGGTAATGAACCCGCCCTCCAGTGTCAGCTGTTACCACACCACAGGCAGGGAACTTGAAATGGGGCCTGCACAGAACAACTTTGTGAAAAGTAGAGTTGCAGGAAATAAATCTGCAAACAATTTCCATGGTTCATGGAGATATTCAGCAAAAGGTAAGTGGGTTCAATTTCTGTCTGTCACAAGGCTTTTTGTGGGGTCCTCCAACTATAAAGAAGTGAAAACATCACAAGAAAGTGAGTGGGGTAAACTCTAATTCTTGTCTCAGTGCAGAAAACCCCACCAGGTAATAGTGTAGGGCTCTTCCCTAAACTACAGCAGGGATAGCCTAAGGATTTTTGGGGGTGCCCGGGCCTAGCATATTTTGAGGGCCCCTCTGTAGAACAGCTTTGAAAGTACGATCCAATTTCAGCTCTTTCGTGCCCTTTTTGGCCAGCTCACGGACAGTGCACCCATTCTAAATGTGTTTATATCTAATATTCAGGGATAGTCATGTGTGCTTTCAATATTGTAATACAGCAGCAGCTCACTAATATTATTGCAAATAATGTTAGTGACCGCTCCAGGCAACTCCTCATTTTGGTTGTACCGTTGAAGGTTACAGAAGTAACTTGACAATGTAATCGACAACATACATATTGTGTGCCTTAATGAGAAACACGCATGAATTGCATTATTGAAGGTGCATTCATGGTAGAAGACTAGAGGCTCATATATGTGTGTGTTCTAATGTTTGACTTTAACATGCCACCTTGTAGTACGTGTTGACCCATATATCCATGTATTTCAATTTATATTCTATATTAAAACTACATATATTCATGTTTCATTTATAACTGTCATTTTTTTGGCATTTGCAAGGTGCACTCATAATCACGTATCCAAATGTGCATTCACTGTTTTATTAACGTAGCTTAACCAAAGGCCTTCAGCGTTTATATATTTGTGATTAACCTTCAGCGTGAAGTTTTCCTTACGCAGCAATGTTTTCTGTAATGTTCTTTCTTTGCAGGTGCATTTGTGTGACTTAGTAAAAGGCATATTGTGTTTAAGAGATAGTGAGGGTTGGGAGGATACTTTGGCAAGGACGAGGAACGCTAACAGACTAAGAACAGAGGGCTCCTGTTTGTGTGCGTGGCGCTGGGACGCCTCGAAGGCCATCCTGATGGGCAAGTCGTGAGATCGTAGAGCTGAGGGGAGTTGCCAATTTCAACTTTAAGGAACATGGAAACCTACTGGTGTGGATGACGTTGATTTCTCGAAGGCTGTATATGATTAGTTGGTATTCACTCAGCTCGTAGACAACGGATTCCCTAGAGACTCGGAGAGCTGCAGACCTCTCTACCTTTACTCCTTTGTGCAGCTTTATGCTACGCAGCACCTCTCCATCAGAACTTCTACAGACGTTTCTTCTATGCTGACACTTCCCTACTTCACAAGAACTAACTAGGGTCTTCCTTTAGTTTAGTTCAGAGCATTTAGATTAATGTAGACGTATTCTTTGATTTGACAAGAGGACCGAAACATGTCTACAGATCATCAGATGCTGTCTCATCTTCTGTATTGCTTCAACTGAGATTCTGGTATGCCTCATGCTTGAGCACTTTAATCTCGTTGGGCGTTTCACCTAGCCTTTGGTGATTTTATAACTATAGATCATGTTTTTGAGATTCATTTATATCAATTTGGCCCATAACTTGTAATAAACTTCTGAAACTTACCTATCGTCTTCTAGAATTTAATGTGTGACCAAATAGGGTCTGCAGTATAGATTTAATTGTGAGATTTGATTCTAACTCTCCTTTACTCCTGAAGCATCCTAAAGAGGTCACAAGAAGAGAAGTATGAATAAGGACCCAGAGCTCGATCAGAGCTCCATCACTCCCATTTCTCATATGTGAAGTCCTGTTTTGATCTAAAAGTTTTTTTTACAGAGAATACATGGTGTAAAAAACATAAGCATTCTCTGCAAAAGTTTTGTAACAGACCCATAAATCACCCATGTTAAAAATAAATTAAAAGAAAAAGAATTATTCAAAGTCATTAGGGCAAGGATCTCTTAAGAGCAGCGCTGGCTCAATCTTTGGGTGCCCTGAAAGGCTAGGGGCCCTGGGCAGAGCCCACTTTGCCCAGGCCTTAAAACCTCTTTGACAACAAGCACTGTGGAGAGGTGTGAGCTGGATGAGGATCGGAATATCTTTATGAAAAATAGTAACTGACATAGATAGTGGCCCTCATTACAACATTGGCGGTAAAAGCCGCTTACTGCCGTGCAGAAGACCGCCAACACACCGCCGCGGATGCGGAATTCCGCCACAGCAATTACGATCCACTGCTCGGAATCCACCAAAATTCAGACACCCACAGAAGTCCGCAACACCAAAGGTCAGTGATAAACTGGCGAAAACAAAACCTTCACCGTCACCCCAACAGAAATACGCCCACACTATCCTGACCCACGAATCCACGCGGCGGTCTTTCAACCGCGGTGTTCCATTGGTGGTACACACCGCCGCGCTCAAAATACACACACATTTACAAAACACTGCCACATTGGACAAATCGAAATACACACACCTGATACACATACACACACCACTCCCACACACCCAATACAATATAAAACACACACCCACATCACCCACAAACCCCTACGACAACAATTGAGAACGAAGCACAGAGAGAGACACTACAAACTACTACCAAACATCCACAGTCACACAATACCATCACCCACATAACTTCCACGCACTTCACACAACACACCACTAAATATCACCCCACTTATCACAACACAGACCACCCCACACATCACTCACTCCAACCCATGGCACAGCAAAGACACCCCAGGTTCTCTGAGGAGGAGCTCAGGGTCATGGTGGAGGAAATACCTCCATAGCTAGGAAGATGGAGCTATGGCGAAGAATAGTGGACAGGGTCAACACAGTGGGACAGCACCCAAGAAATAGGGATGACATCAGGAAGAGGTGGAACGACCTACGGGGGAAGGTGCGTTCCGTGGTCTCAGGACACCACCTTGCGGTTCAGCGGACTGGTGGCGGGCCCCCCCCTCCTCCCCCACAACTAACAACATGGGGGGAGCAAGTCTTGGTGATTCTCCATCCTGAGGGCCTCGCAGGAGTAGATGGAGGAATGAACTCTGGTAATTCAAATCTTAACTATTACATCCCCCACCCTACCTGCATGCTATCACATACCACCACCCTCACCCCCATCACTCCAACTCCTCACAAATGTCCCAACATCACAAACCACACATCCGAACACCAAGCCCTGCATGCAACACCAAAGCATGGACACCCATCACCAATGCATGGCCACTGCACATACCCAAACACCCCCCTAAACCACCATCACACAAGGTCCCACTCAGGAATCAAAGCACTGGGGTACACGGTCACCCACCCATTGCACACCATGGCACACACAGATGCAATAAACATCTTTTTATACCCCTGCAGGACCCCTACTCAATGTCACCGGACAGGAGGGTCCGCACATGTCCACACCACCAACAGAAGAGGCCCACAGTGATGACAGCAGCTCTGTCCAACTGGATCTAGATGACCAGCCCGGCCCATCTGGGAATTCGGGACAGTCGGTTCCCCACACACTGGCACAGGCCACCACAGAGCTTCCCCCCTCTGGAAACACCAGCACAGCACCCACCCAGCAGGCCCACACCTCTGTCCCCAGGACACATCAATCAGCAGTGTGTCCACCACTACAGGGAACCCAGGCTAACACACCACCCCAACAACAGCAGTGACCTGGGGGCAGTGGCAATTGGCACACGGTCCAGGGGACAGAGGCCCAGAACACAGGGGAACTGGGAGGGCTGCTGTGCGACAGGGGGAGGACAGGCCCAGGGAACACACTCTCCACGAGGCCCTCTCCAACATCATGGGAGCCTACCATTATTCCTAGGAGACGATCGCAACGGTACTGGACAAGTTTCAGGAGACCCAGTGGCTGCAGGAGGAACAGTATTTGGGCTTCAGGGAGGAACTCAGATCCATCAACTCCACCCTGGGCACCATCGTAGGGGTGCTGAAGGAAGTCCTCACCACCAGGAGGGACACTGTGGCACAACAAGGGGGCCCCTGACACTAGCCTGGATGATGAACTGCCCACCACCTCCGCCGGCGCTAGTGGACAGGAGGCACCGCCACAGGACCACCACACCAGCACCCCACCCCCTGCAGACGGAGAACCAACCCGCAAACGGTCCCTGAGATCCAGGACAAAGACAGAGAATGATGCCAAGACCCCCGCCAAGAAATGAGACCGCCCTGATTGTCATCCTTTTGTCCCACCTTGTCACCCTGTCCATCCTTAAACTGCCCCAGCTCCACTTCCTATGCCCCTTTGGACAATGCACCTGTGAGACTAATAGACTAGACTCTGCCATGGACATTCCTCCACCATCACCCCTCACCATTTTACAACCCCCTCCACTATTTAGCACTTAAATAAACACCCCCAAAGCACAAAACAATCTGGGGTCTGTCTGTGATTTCGAATTAGTTTATTAGCAATTACAGTGTCAAAATGCTCTTTCAATTGTAATGTCAACATACCTATGTCACACAGCTCTAGTTCATGAGGAAACAAAGCACAGTGGGACCCAAATCTGTGAAATCGTAAGGGAAAGTGATAACTCATGTACCATACAGTGGGTGAAAACGACAGACAGTAAAGAGGTAGTAATGTTAAAGTACATGTAGTAGGCAGGTTTGTATTCTTACCTGTGTCTCACTGGAAGTATTGCAGGATCACCGAGTTCCTGTTGTCGATGTCCTCTTCTTCTGCTTCCTCGTCTTCACTGTCCATAGGCTCCACAGCTACCACAACACCTCCATCTGGACCATCCTCCTGCAGAAAAGGCACCTATAGTCGAAAAAAGAAGTTGTGAAGCATACAGCAGGCCACGATGATCTGGCACACCTTCTTTGGTGAGTAAAATAGGGATCCACCTGTCATATGGAGGCACCTAAACCTGGCCTTCAGGAGGCCGAAGGTCCGCTCTATAATCCTCTGAGTTCGCCCATGGGCCTCATTGTAGCGTTCCTCTGCCCTTGTCCTGGGATTCCTCACTGGGGTCAGTAGCCATGACAGGGTGGGGTAGCCAGAGTCACCTGCAAATGTTGAGGGACAACTGTTAGACACACACTAACCATTTGGGACAACCCCAGACAACTGTTCACACTGTATAGGGTCCTTGTCCTCATCTAATAGCCAGACACAATGCCTCTGGAGTTGCCCCATCACATAAGGGATACTGCTATTCCTCAGGATGTAAGCGTCATGCACTGAGCCAGGGAATTTGGCATTGACATGGGAGATGTACTGGTCGGCCAAACACACCATCTGCACATTCATCGAATGATAACTCTTTCGGTTTCTGTATACCTGTTCACTCCTGCGGGGGTACCAAAGCCACATGTGTCCCATCAATGGCACCTATGATGTTGGGGATATGCCCCAAGGCATAGAAATCACCTTTCACTGTAGGCAAATCCTCCACCTGAGGGAAACCGATGTAGCTCCGCATGTGTTTCAGCAGGGCAGACAACACTCTGGACAACACGTTGGAAAACATAGGCTGGGACATCCCTGATGCTATGGCCACTGTTATTTGAAATGACCCACTTGCAAGGAAATGGTGTACTGACAGCACCTGCACTAGAGGGGAGATTGCTGTGGGATGGCCGATAGCTGACATCAGGTCTGGCTCCAACTGGGCACACAATTCCAGGATTGTGGCACGATCAAGCCTGTAGGTAACGATCACATGTCTTTCCTCCATTGTCGACAGGTCCACCAGCGGTCTGTACACCAGAGGATGCCGCCATCTCCTCACATGTCCCAGCAGACGGTGCCTATGAAGGACAACAGCGAACACAGAGTCAACCACCTCAGAGGTACGTACACACAGCTGACACAGAACACGATTAATAATCCGAAATTTGCATATATGAGTGTTGAGGCAAGGCCTAGGTATGTGTGACGCAGTTAAAAATTAAGGTATGTGGGCCCCTGAAATGGCGGCTACCTGACCTGTAAAGTGGGACAATGGGATGTGAGGTAGCTGCGCTGGCATTGTACACCGTCGTGGTAGGCGGTCGAAGACCGTGGCGCTATTCTGCATTCGTTAACATTGGACCCTATAGGTCCCAGGAGCCAATGACGATGTACGCCGGCGGTGACGGTACGCACTGCCGCGGACGTGACCGCCATTTTCAATCTTTTCAATCACTCGATACCTGATCTTCGACAGGCGATGACCTACACTGCAAGTGCTGCTGTGACCTCAGTCTGGAAGAGACAATGCCTCGTGCGTCTGGGGAAAGGGCCCCTGCCTTCACATCGGAGGAGTTGGAGAACACGCTACTCTACGGTCCTCCAGACAAACAGGTTAGTACACTGGGAGCATGATGTATGGGCTATGCCTGTGTGAAGTGGGATGGATGAAAGATGGGAGGGGGAGATTGAGACGTGCATGAAACGACGGTGAGTGCATGTGCCACATGGCAAGGGTAGTGATTGTGGCCAATGACTGTGACGGTGCAGTTGGTAATAACTTTTCTTTTTCCCCTGTACAATTTCTGTAGGTCAGCACCCACCAGAAGAAGGATGTTTGGCGTGCCATTGCCAAGGACGTCCGGACCCTGGGAGTCTCTCACAGACGGAGCACCCTCTGCCGTAAGAGATGGAAGGATATTCGCCGCTGAAGCAAGAAGACGGCGGAGGCCCAGCTGGGGATGGCCTCCCAACTTGGGAGGGGTGCATGTCGCACCATGACCCCCCTGATGTTCAGGATCCTGGCGGTGGCGTACCGGGAGTTGGATGGGCTCTTGAGGGCATCACAGCAGCCACAAGGGGGTGAATACACTCCCATTCAGCTGATTCAGCGCGCAGTGGAGGTGTCTGGGTGGGGGAGGTGGGCTGTGGGTTTCCCTAGGACAGGGCGAGTGTGCTAGTTAGGTCCCCTTCTTCTGGCAGACCCTGTGGCACCCCACCTGTGTACAGTGCCAACTACACCTAGTCAGGCTCCTGTGACATCCATGTGTGCAGATGTCGGCCCTAGCCTTGTAGGCCATGTCTCAGGGATTGAACAGTGGACCCCAAGTGCGCAGCGTAGTGCAGGGGGCTTCTGTGTCTGTCGTGTCCGCCAACGGTAGCGGTAATGCATGCACTCAACATGTCTTTCTTCTGTCGTCGTCCCCCTTTTCGTGGTCTCCCTGTTCTTGTGTGCATTAGCTTCATCAGGCGGAGGAGCAGTGGCACCGGATCAGGAGGGAGCTGCATCCCACATGGCCCTGGAGGGCGAGACTACCGACTCGGAATTCACCAGTGGGACGGGCAAGGGGAGCTCCATGGCGGGGACCGGAGCTGAGACCAGTGATACAGACTCGTCCTCTGATGAGAGCTCCCTTGTGGTGGCGGCCACATCTGTGCCCCCTGCATCTACAGGTACCCCCCCTACCAGCACCGCCCTCCCAGCAGCCCCTCAGCCTTTGCCCCGTGCCTGCTCACCCAGGAGGGTGGGCATCACCTTCGCCCCAGGCACCTCAGGCCCTGTCCCAGTCACCCCTGCTGTCCTCAGTGAGGAGGCCATTGACCTCCTCAGGTCCCTCACTGTTGGGCAGTCTACCGTCTTGAATGCCATCCAGGGTGTACAGAGGCAGTTGCAACAAACAAATGCATTCCTGGAGGGCATTCATTCTGGTCAGGCAGCCCTTCAGCGAGCTTTTCAGACTCTGGCCTCAGCACTGATGGCAGCTCTTGTCCCTGTCTCTAGCCTCCCCCCTCCAACTACCTCCACCCAGACCCACACCCCTGTACCTCAGCCTACCCCAAGCACACTATCAGACCAGCATGCACACACGTCAAACACACAAGGGAAGCTCTGGCAAACATAAGCACCACACATCCCACAGGCACTCACGCAAGCATCACACACATGCAGACACACCAACATCCACTGCCTCCACTGTGTCCCCATCCTCCTCGTCTCCCTCCTCCTTCCCAGTCTTGTCTCCACTCACACCTGCATGCACTACATCTACAGCCACTACTTCCATCACCAGCACACACACCACCAAATCCCGCTCACGTGCAGTCACCACCCCCACTACCATTCACACGTCCCCTGTGTCCTCTCCCAGGATGTCTGTGACGCCCCCTCCCAAGATACACAAACGCAGGCACACACCCACCCAACAGCCATCCACCTCACAACAGCCCCCAGCGCATGCACCTTCCCCCAAAGTCACCAAATGAACACCTCCTACAACCACAACCTCTTCCTCCACGCCCAAATCCCCTCCAGCTACCTGTCCCAGTGTTCCCAAGAAACTTTTCCTGTCCTCCCTTGACCTCTTTCCCTCACCTCCCCCACCCCGTCAGTCTCCTAGGGCCCGACTCTCCAGGTCCCAACCTAGCACCTCAGCCACAACATCTCCGGGACCAGTGGTGCCAGTAGTCACTGGATTCTGGAGTGCACCAGGCACCAGGGCAGCCAGTGTGGCAAGGAGCCACAGCACAGACAGTCCCCCACCTGTCAAGCATCAAAAGTTGGCCAGTGCCTGGCGGGAGAGGGGGAATACTCCAGCCACCAAAGCCGCTCCCACGGGTACAGGTGGGAGTGTGGATTCAGCTGCGACACCTTCCAAGGTGGGGAAGGGGCACAAGAAACTCAGCAAGTCTGGGAAGAGCAGCACGGCGGAGAAGACCGCCATCATCCCCGCTGCCCAGGAGGCCACCGCATCATCCCCTCTGCCCAGGAGGACACCGCCATCATCCTCGCTGGGCCAGACAGGGCCGCCAGCACCAGCCCCACAAGGCCAGACAGGACCGCCAGCACCAGCCCCGCAGGGCCAGAAAGGACCGCCAGCACCAGCCCCGCAGGGCCAGACAGGACTGCCAGCACCAGACCCGCAGGGCCAGACAGGACCGCCAGCACCAGCCCCGCAGGGCCAGAAAGGACCGCCAGCACCAGCCCCGCAGGGCCAGACAGGACCGCCAGCACCAGCCCCGCAGGGCCAGACAGGACCGCCAGCACCAGCCCCGCAGGGCCAGAAAGGACCGCCAGCACCAGCCCCGCAGGGCCAGACAGGACTGCCAGCACCAGCCCCAGAAAGGACCGCCAGCACCAGCCCCGCAGGGCCAGACAGGACCGCCAGCACCAGCCCCACAGGGCCAGACAGGACCACCAGCCCTGCAGGGCCAGACAGGACCGCCAGCAGCTGAGTCGCTGGGCCAGACAGGACCGCCAGCAGCTGAGTCGCTGCCAAGGACACCGCCACAACAAGCACCGCTGAACGGGACACCGCCGCCACAAGCAACGATGAACAGGACACCGCTGCCACAAGCACCGCTGCCAAGGACACCGCCGCCACAAGCACCGCTGCACAGAACCCTGCTGCAACAAGCACCGCTGCCATAGGCCACCGCCACCACAAGCACCGCTGAACAGGACACCGCCGCCACAAGCACCGCTGGCCCATGAGCGCCAAGGGCACTGACGCTACTGTGTCCACCACGAGCAGGATGAAGCACTCTGGGCACTAAGCCCCCTCCAGAAACAGTGGAGAAAGGCATCCACTACCTCTGTCCTTGGCAGGATGTAGCACTCTGGGCACAAAGCCCCCTCCAGAACCAGTGGAGAACGGCATCCACTACCTCTGTCCTTGGCAGGATGAAGCACTCTGGGCACAATGCCCCCTCCAGAACCAGTGGAGACTGTTATCCACTTGAGAGACTGTGGCTTTGCACTCCCCAGGATTGAACAGTGGGAAAACTACCCACTGTAGAGACTTGAGAGACTGTGGCTTTGCACTCCCCAGGATTGAACAGTGGGCAAAACACCCACTGTAGAGACTTGAGAGACTGGCTTTGCACTCCCCAGGATTGAGCAGTGAGCAACCCACCCACTGTAGAGACTTGAGAGACTGTGGCTTTGCACTCCCCAGGATTGAACAGTGGGCAAACCACCCACTGTAGAGACTTGGAAGACTGTGGCTTTGCACACCCCAGGATTGCACAGTGGGCTTGTGGCCCCCTCATGGATTTGGCGTTGTGCACTCAACTGGCTGAGGTGCCCCCCCTTTCCCTTCTCCCTGAGGTGCCTGTTTTATTTCTATCTGATGCCCCTGCAGTTTTCTCTCCGTCATGTTCGGGTATTGGGTGTGGGCCTCGCCCATGCCGTGTGGGCCCAGTGTTCCACGAACTTCAATGGAGCAAAACCTGGACTACTATTCTTGGTGTATATATTTGTTAATAGTGTATATAAATCTTTGCGTACTGGATTTTAATATATTACAATGGTTACACTCATTTCCTTTTGTCTTTGCATTCTTCCAGGGGGTTTGAGGGGTGTAACTGTAATGTATCATGATGTATTAGTGTGTGTGTTGTGGTGGGTGAGGGTGGGGGTGGGGGTGTTGCGTGTGTGTGTCCCTGTTGTTTCCCTCCCCCTCCCCTGTGTCGTAGGTGCAGTACTCACCGTGGTCTTTGCCGCCGGCGTTCGTGCTCCTGGTAGAGGAGCAAGAAGATAAGGGCAGGGAAAATGTGCAGCTCTGGTTCCATGGCGTCCTGGTTCCTCGTGGGGTGTGTAGAGGTGAGCATTTTCCCTTCGAAGTCCTGTTTCCGCCGTATTTTTGTTCGCGGTGAATCCGCCCCGGAAAAAAAAGGCAAATTGGTAGGTTGTGATACTGTGGGCGGTACATTGTCCTCCGCCTGTCTGTTGGCGGTGACCGCCATGCTGTTTGTTTGTACCGCCTTGGCGGTCGGAGTGTAAAAGTGGCTGTTTTAATTGGCGGTTTCCGCCACGGTCGTAATTCCGTTTTTTTCCGCTGGCCTTACCGCCGCTTTAACACCGTCCGCCAGGGTTGTAATGACCACCATTGTGTCCTAAATATAGTTTGCAAACAAATCATCCCATTTGGTTTTCATTTTCACTACTAACCCCAATGAGGCAATATTTTTTAAACTATATTTCAGTCACAGGATATTTCGGTTACGATATTCTGGTGCCATACTGTGTGCACTTCCCACGCCACACCTAACTGACTGCCAGCAGCAAACCAGAACAGGCATTAATGCAGGAGCCTTACCTGATTGGAAGAAAGGTTGGCTAATCATACTATTTTACAAAAATCTAATGGGACATCATTTCACCCAATCTGAATAGGGCCACATATTATGCTCAATCGGATAGGCTGATGGCATTGGATTAGAATTGCTGCTGATTCTTCTGTGGGTCGATAATTTCGAAGTGAATCTTGAAGTGCTGCCATACTCCAGCTGCAATTCACCTTTCTATTTATCCCATTTCAGACAGACGCAGATCACATGAGAATGGCAGGTTTGCAATATTTTTCATATCCATGCACCACCATCCTAGCATGAGAAATATCCAGCTCTACCAAACAATCTCTCCCCTGACCTGCAGAAATCCACCTTAACATTTTAAGCAACTCACAGCTCTTTGAAACTACCTTCTTAACCAGGAATGTGGCCATCAATTCCAGATCAGAGACACTGACCTACAGCCAAAATGCCTTTACCCCTTAGCCTAGCAAGGCAGTCAACACTTCTGGCCTGTTAATGAGATCTACATGCACATCTCCAAAGTCATCCTAGTCATGGGACACAAAGCGCTGGTTATATCTTCAACCCTGACCTGCAGCACAAATGTGAACACTCAGCTGAAGACCAGGCCTTACAATAGTCTTCTTGTAAGACCCTCGAGACCGCCTGTACTCAGACCCAGCCTCACCACACATCTACTCTCACCTGCGCAGCGCCTGGATACTCTCACGGCTCTACAAATCCACCTTTCATTACATTACAGTACATTCGGTATTCCATTACAGGAATAACCCTACAGCTCTGTCGGAACACACCAGTCACTAACTGCGGCACTCTATCGCAATCAAGTAGCGGACACAGACACTTTGGCCCAGGTTTATGAAAAAGTCATGCAATGCAGCGCTGCAATCACAGTTGGTGACCCGCATTCATGAAAGGAGGCGAGCAGAACAAGAACAATGCCAACGCTTCTAAGATGAGGCGCTGTTTTCCATTGTCTCTCCGATGGGGCGTGTTCGGCTGCCATGCGCCAATGCAAATACCCTTGTGCCATAGTGCATGGGTGTGTGCTTCAGTAAGAATTATTTTTTGTGCTGGAAGGAGATCCTTTCCAGTACAAAACTCTCCTTTAACACTTCCTGCTTTCTGTGCTTGCTGAAAAATGTGGCACTCATGCAGAGTTGGAAATACAAGGCAAAATCAAAATATTTATCCTTATTACACCTGACTCAAGGAGGCAAAAGATTTTGGTGGAAATCCCTGTCTGCCAATCTTTGTAGATAGGGATTTGCATTAAAACCTATGGGTGATTGCATGGGAACGCCTGTGCTGCATTCAGAGAATGCAACCTTGACGCAAAGTAACACGAAGATGCTCAAAGAACAACTTTGCATTACATTGGCATCCTATCCAGTGCAAACCCTGATGTGCACTGGATAGTAAATCCCCACCTGACACTTTGCACTAGGGGCCATGGTTATGACTCAATTTGCGTTGCTGTTGCACCACGTAATGTGGTGCAAGAGCGATGCAAACCTTAATTGAAATACATGAAGCCACGCAAGACCACCTTGCGTGGCCCTGCTTCGCTTCATAAATCTAGAGTAACGTAACACAGCGCAAATTGATATGTTAAATTACTCTGCACCAGGGAGGCTTTTCAATGGGCGTTGCATGGGTGTTCCGATACAATCCAGATTTACAAGAACCTGTAAACCTGGGAATGCACCAAAAAGATATGCCTCCCCAGGGGAGGCGCAAAGAGGTGAAATATGTTTATTTCTTCTTTTTTTACCTCTTTCTATGTGTGATGCATTCTGCACCATGCTGCAAGGGTGTCTGTGTTGGCATAACACAGCGAAAAGGTCTGCAGTGCAGGGGGAAAGGACAGGAATGCACCTTATTGGATAAATACGGTGCGTTCCTGCCCTTTCTCTGTGACGCAGGACAGGGCATCAAGGTGACTTGCTGCCCTGCTCTGCACCACAAAGCCCATAAATATAGGCCTTGGTTTGCTCTACAAAAGTAACACAAACCAGACGCAAATCGTTGGTAAATCTGGTGCTCTTACTTAACAAATGAACCTCAAACACAGTGATCAATGCTTTTCCACCGGTATATATATGTTTTCCAAAAGACCCCTAACATAGCTTGCATGACCCCAACTCATTCAGTAAACAACTCTACAAGACACCTCTAGCCTGCCTTGCAGAAGCTGCTATTATCCCAGTACATGGGCCCAGTTACAACTGGTCAGTGCCACTTGCAACAGCATCGCTGATCCAGCCCGGGGCACACACTATCTCTGACAGTGTAGATGAGTAGTGACCCAGAGGCACCCCGGCCCCGCCCATTATACCACACACAGCTGCGGTGTCCTCCCCAGCCGGGGTACCCCTAAAGGACCACACTACACAGGGAGCTGAATATTACACGTCTTTATTCCTCTGCATATAACTAATACCCAACATCCCAACCAAACTTTTATTACCTTTCACTGTAGTGATTGCATCATACTGCTACGGAGGCCATTCTGGGCCAGAAGGGGTCCACCATAAAACTCGCAATACACACAACCACAGCAAACTGATTGACTCAATGCTGAGCTGCAGCCGTCCCTTTCTAACACTGGGTCCCTCTGTGGGAGCAGAATCACAATTCCTCTGTGAATCACAACGAATAGAATGTAGATTACACTAAAACAATGTCAACATCAAATAACGAGAGAGACTGGCATAGAAGCAGGCAGAGAGAGAGTGTACCATACTAGAACACTGTTGTAAGAATCTACTGTAACATCCATTTTAACTGCTAAACATTGTTTATCAAAATATCGTCCCACTGGAGTTTATAATAGAAATTCAACACCCTATATGTTTGTAAGCCATACTTAGGATACATTTATTATGTCAGACGATACATTTGTACACAATATTTTGACATCTCAGAGAGACGCCTGCACAGGCAGAGGGAACACCCCAAAAGGTGACAGAAACCCCAGCCACAGATTGGAGGAGCACCCAGAGTGGACATTAACACACAGTCACTGACAACTTAATGACACTGATGCAGGGAACCAAGTAATAAAGCAGTAAACATAACACGGAGGCACTGAGAGCCGGAAGGAGAAACAGGCACTGGTAGGCAGCTCCCATCAACACAAACTCTGGCCACCAAAAATAATAATATCAACCTTTTTTATATAAGCTCTATGTTTGTTTCTAATCGCTGCATATGGCAGATGTAACCACTGCCCATGTTAAGCGGCACTCAGAAGGCTGAGTTTGCTTTGCCAGACCCAGTGTTAGCAGTTCCCGAAGAACACAGCTACAAAGCTAGACTAATGTCAGACACCAGCATAGCTAGAAACCACCAATTAAAAAGTCTGAAAAGACTCAGCAGCATCTGTGGGAGATATAGGGATACAGTTCAAGAAGCTACAGGGGAAAAGATGCAATGGGACAGTGTGACAAGAAGATTCCTGAACAAGGATACACTAGGACACGGAGGCACCAACAACTAGGAGCATGGACAGAGAAGAAAATGGTGCAAGAAAATACAGCGGCCAGGAAGTAAAACAAGAGGGGGGTACCAGAAGAAAAACGTAAGAACAAAGGGAGAGAAGGAATCAAAGAGTCACGTTCTGCACACCCTATACTAACCCCCTCACCCAGCGAGGCATCATGACTTACAGACACATGCATGTGTCATCACATATGTAAATGTCAAAATGTGGTCAACATTTTGATTTTTGTTAATTTAGAGTTTCAAGAAGTTAGGTACTCATCTTTTTTTTTTTTTAAAGACGTTTTTTATTGAGTCAAGTACAAGAACATTAACTTAACATTGCCAGGACAGAGATATGCAGTTGTGAATATATATGCATAAGGAATATTGTACTTATAAATGCATATTAAACATGTACATGAATTAGGCATATACAGCAATAAAGTATCAAAGACTCCAAGTTTGAATAAAGAAATAAGAAAGAGAGAGGGAGAAGAGCTATAGGGATAGAAAAGGGAATCAAGTGATAGCCATGTGGAGAGAGAGGTAATAGACATTAGTTACAGCGAATGTAAGATGAAATAAGTATATATAAGAAGAAAAACAGGAAATATATTGACATTTTTAAAAAGGAGGAGAAAAATCAATTTCCTTCGCAGTGCATGAGAGATAGTTACTTAATGGCAACCATAGCTGATGACGTTTGAAGAAAGTTCCTGTTGAATCAAGCTTGTAGCTCTCAAGTCTAGGATGATAACATACAGAATTCCACCACTGTCTGAGAGTAATGTTCTCCAAAGATTTCCAGTAGGAAGTAATAATAGAGATTGCAATAGAAAGCAAAAGGTCCACCAATTTTCCAAGAGGCCCGAATGAACTCCAGATATAATGTACGCCACCCAAAACAGTAATTCATATGACATTAGTAAGGAGATCTGAGCTATTGCTGAAATGCGAGACCATATTGAGGGCCAAAAAGTAGATAGGAATGGACAGGAAAAAAACATGTGAAAGTCAGTACCCTGCTGAGTGTGGCAGCGCCAACAATTGTCATTTTGTGCAAGTTTGAGTTTGTAAAGGCATACAGGAGTGTAGAGAAGACTATTATAAAAAAAATATAGGGTCTGTGTGAGGCTTGCAGTGCGTGCAGTGGAATGTATCTTAAACCATATTCTATCACATAAAGAAGTTGGCCAAACAACACCAAGATCTGATTCCCACAATGTCTCAATAGGTGATTTGAGTCTAGGTGAAACAGATGTTCTTAAAAGTTTATAAATTCCAGCTGCCCTAGGATAATTAGAAGTTATGATTGTGTGTGGAGATGATACAAGAGAAGAATGATTATGATGTATAAGTTTATTGAGGGCCTCTTGCACTAGAGCAGAAAGAATGATATATTGGGATTTCATGCGAATAGGGAGATTATAAATTGCTGAGAGAGTAGTAAAAGGGATGAGAGAGTCTTTATGATATAATTGGGAAATGAGAAGAATACCTTTAGTCATCCAAGCCCTCCAACACAAGGTTTTACCTTGTTTCCTAAGCGAACTATTGTGCCAAATAAGACTGCTAAAGAATTGATTAATGGGGGTAAGATGCGAAATAAAAAAAGGTTTCAGTAAGTTGACTGAATAGGAGATAGTGCTGGGCAACCAGAATTTTGGGGAGTTAGACATAAATATAATGTGTTTATGGGAAAAGGGAGAAATAAATGTTTCTTCGAAAGAGAACCATAGCTTTTTAGGGGCATCATTGAGTGTAGATAAATAGGGATGTATTTGCTTAATGCCAAAAGATTTGTGATAAGTTATAAAGTCAGGGAAATTAACTCCACCTTGTACTTTAGGAAGTTTTAATTTCAAGAGAGAGATTCAGGATTGTTTACTGTTCCACAGGAACTTGGAAAGAATTTTATCAATTGAACTAAAAAATAGTTTAGGTATCTTAATAGGAAGCATCATAAGGAAGAAGTTAATGATAGGGAGAAGCATCATCTTAATGGTGTCCAAGCGGCCCCACCACGTGAGGCATAACGGAGACCATTTCTGTGTGAGATCTACAAGCTTTGCAGATAAGATTTCTAAATTAGTCTTTAAAGTATCCTTGAGAGTAGTGCAGTACCATACCCCCAGGCATTTAATCTTAGAAGAATTCCAAGATAATCCTGCATCAAGGAATACAGAGCCAGTGCAATGAGCATTAAGTGGTAAAACCACTGTTTTGTCTATATTAAGTTTATAGCCAGATACATCAGAATATAAGTTGAGCTCATGCAGGAATGCAGGAAGAGAAGTGTCAGGGTGAGACATGAACAAAAGAATATCATCAGCATATGCCATAAATTTGATGTGTGCATTATTAATTTGAAACCCCGTAAATTGTTCAGACGTTTTTAATTGGTATAGAAAAGGTTCGAGAGCCAAAATAAATAGTAAAGGAGATAATGAGCATCCCTGACGAGTACCCCTTTTAAGAGGGGAAAAAAGGAGATTGGATACCGTTTGTTATAACCGAAGAACATGGTGAGGAATAAAGAATGGATATAAAATGTCTGAATTTAGTACCTAGTCCATGCCATTCCAATGCTTTCGACAAGAAACCCCATTGGACCCTATCAAAGGCCTTTTCTGCATCCAATGATAAAGCTGCCAGAGGAATCTTAAGTTTAGATGCCTTGTTAATAATATTTTTAAAAGTATGGGAATTATCTGCTACATTTCTATTAGGGATAAAACCAGATTGATGAGAATCAATGAGGTCAGGTATATATGGGAGTAAACGGAGAGCTAGTATTCATTAAAGATATGGGTCTATAATTTTTACAGTCAGTCGCATCCTGATCTTTTTTGGGAATAAGACAAATCATGGCCTCTGTAAATGAGCCAGCTGCAGAACCTGACATTATAAAATGATTAAGTCATTGAAAGAGTTTGGGGAAAAGAGACTTAGCAAACTGAATCAAGAATTCTACTGTGAAGCCATCTGGTCCTGAAGCCTTACCCTTGGGGAGAGATTGTAAAGCTGTATATAGTTCGGTAAGTTGTAGGGGTTGGTCTAAAGATGAGAGGTCAATTTGCAATGGGTCTCTTGGTCTGAGATTAGAGAAATATTGGTTGAGAGATTCAACTGTTGGTATGTGTTCTGGAGTGTACAGGTCCTTATAGTAAGAAGCAAAACACAATGCTATATCTTTATCTCTAAAGTGTTTAACACCATTGTTATCTGTGATAGATTTAATAGTTGTTTTTTCTTTTCTTTGTTTCAAATATCGAGCTAGAAGAGAACCAGCTTTAGTGTTACCACCATAATATCTGGCATTTATTTTCAGGAGGGTGCTGCATGCTTGTTCAGTGGTATATTGGTTAAACTCCATTTTATCTGAGACTAGTGCTTCAAGATGTGATTTACTAGTTTTGTGAGTATAGTATTCATATTCTAGGGACTTTATATTTTCAAGGATGGAAGTCGATTTTTGTTGAGCAGACTTTTTTTTTGAGTAAGCGTAACTTATGATGAAACCCCTAGTGGCTGCTTTGAATGCATCCCACACAAAATGAAATGATAGTTGATCACTATCGTTGATGTGAAAGCATTCTTCTATAAACTTACTGTAGGAAGCGAAAAAAGTAGCATCTGAAAGTAGAGAGTTATTAAACCTCCATGAAGATGTTTTAGAACCATTAAGAAAAAGATCAAGGTCAGTAATCACAGGTGCGTGATCTGAGATCAAAATAGCACTGATTTCAGAGTTGACCATATGTTGCAATAAACCTTTACTCAGAAAGATATAATCAAGCCTGGAATGGGAATGGTGGGTAGGAGAATAAAAAGAGTATTCCAAGAGGTCGGGATTGCATACTCTCCAGGAATCAGAGAGAGAATGCTGTAAAATAAAGTTTTTAAAAGCTTTGTGGGAGGCATGTGGAATGAAACGTGACGTGGAACGTCTGTCCAAAAATGGATTGAGAATTTGGTTGCAGTCACCACCTATTAGTAAATTGTTTGAGGAATGTTCAGAGACAATATGTGAAAGATTCTTCCAAAAATTTGGATCTGGATGTGTGGGGCCGTATATATTTAGGATAGTAAGAAAAATATTGTGAACTGTAAATGTAACAAGTACCCAGCGACCTTCTGTATCTTGATGCTGTGAAATTATGGTAGGTTTGAGAGATTTATGACAGAGTATAATTACCCCTTTTTTGTTTGTGATGGAAGGGGAGTAGAAAATGTCCCCCACCCATTGTTTTTTAAGCTTAATTGCTTCAGAGTCGTTGAGGTGAGTCTCTTGCAACAAAGCAATGTGGCATTTCAAACGAGCTAGGTGAGATAAGACATGCTGACGTTTAATGGGGTGTTTAAGCCCCTTAACATTCCAAGTAACAGTTCTAAGTTGCATAACAAGAAGTATTAATAAACAACTGCTGTAACAAGGAAAAATAAACAACTGCTGTAACAAGGAAAAAACTAGGCATAGCAATTTTGCAAAAGCAAAGAAATGGGAAAGAAACAAGATAGTAAAGAAAAAGAAAAGGACGAAGATGACCTCCAGAAGTTGTATATACATGGATGTGGCATAACAGGGACTAAAGTCCACTAAAGCTAAACAAAACAAGATAAAAAGTGAATACCCCGAAAGGTAGAGGGACAGCGGAGAACCTGAAAAGACAGGCAAGAGTGGCTTCAGCACAAGAAAAGTGATATTAGATATTAAAACATATGAAGGCAAGTTTCATGGAAGAAAAAAAACATACAAACGAAAAATGGCCCATTCAGGAGACCAAATAACGTAATAACTACAGTAAAGGACTGTGACATAAAAAAACAATAACAATCAAAGCTTACCAGTGGAACGTGTAGGAGAACAGTTTGGTTGGTGAGAAAGGGATACGGTTGGGAAAAGAACATGAGGATTGCACAAAGAACACTATCTAAATATATATATATATATATATATATATATATATATATGAAAATAAAAAGATGCAGAGAAGGAAAACCATGGATATAAATATTAAACATAACCATTACTATTAAACTGGCCAGCAAAAAAAAAAAAAGAGAGGACATTAAAGACAAATTAAATTATATCTTCAAGTAATTGCAGATGCTCCTAGTTCCATTGCTTCTGTTTTGTGTTGGTTAATAAACGTTTGTAGTGCTGAAGGTTCCTCAAACGAGTAAGATTTGTCCTTGAATGTAATTTTGAAAAGGCATGGGTAAAGAGGACCATATCGAATATTCAAGGATTTGAGTTGTGGACATAAGTCCAAAAACTGTTTGTGACGTGCAGCTCTAGCAGGAGAGAAGTCTTGTGTGAAAAACACTTTATGACCTGACCATAGCAAAGAGCCCATCTTTTTGGCTTCCGAGAGTATTTGCATAAAGTCAATAAACTGGAGAAAGAGAATAATAATTCCTCTAGGATGTGCACGAGGGCCAGTTGAAGTCTGTGGACCTAAACAATGTGCCTGTTGAATAGAGAGGGGAAAGGTAGGAGGCAAGCGAAGAATTGAAGGTATTGCTTTTTGAAGATATGCAATCATGTTAGAGCCTTCCGAACCTTCTGGAATACCAAAAAGGTGAAGATTATTTCTCCTATTTCTGTTTTCTAAGTTTTCAGTAAGCCTTTTAAATTGAGCTATATCTTTAGAGATCTGAAGATTGACAGTGCTACAATCTTGAAGGTCACTGACTCTCTGTTCCAGAGTACAAATTTGTTGTTCGTGTTGGGACCATTGCTCCTCAATACGTTGCAAAGAGGCATCAGTGTCCATCATAAAGGGCTTTAGTGCACGCATTTCCTCCATGACATCATCTAGAGTAAGATGTGTAGGTGATTTTGAGGGAGAATCAAGGTCTTTTTTGGGGGGCTTGACGGAGGAGGTGTTAGATGTTTTTTTCGCAATCGTGCCAGCAGCATGAGATGAAGAGGCGCTATCCTTTAAAAGGACTGCAGCACTATCCATTGTTAAAGCTGATGGTAGAGAAGATTTAGCTATATGTGTGCGCACCACTCGAAGAGGATTATTAGACTTTGAGAAAGATGATGACTGGCAACTCTGAGAATTATGTGGTCTCCCCATAAAAGCCAGCAGCAATTTGGTAATAGGAAGCCAGCAATGTGAGGTGTTGATGACATTATATTACGATGAGAAGCTGCTGCCAGAACTTTCCAACAACAGAGCAAAATATAATAAAAAATATATAAATAGAAAATCCTAAATTATTCTCTCATAACAGGCATGACGGAATACCACAAGAGCAAAGCACTTTACTGCACATAGTCAAACAATTGGTGACTAGTTTTAAGGGAACCTTCTGAAAAGGAAAAAATCCCCTCAGTCAAAGGAAAGCATTTACCATGTTATGAAGAGCAATTTGAAAGAGCTCCTTGACAAAAGCTGCCAGTGAATACTGAAAGTTGAAAACCTCAGCTAAATGTGTTTGAAGAGAGAGGTCAAAAGTTCAGCTGGCTGTCAGAAGGTAATAAATATTCCATTGCAGAGGAAACTAGATTTGTAGAATCACATCCAGGCAAGCAGTTAAAAGTCAAATGGAAACATCTCTGTGAAAGTTTAGGTTTGTGCAGAGGCTTACAGAGTGAAATGCATATGAGGCAGATAAATAATTACCTCAGGCCCTCACATGAAGTCTCTGAAATGACTTCAAAACTCATGTCTCTGTAAGATAAAGGCATATTTATGCAGCCGCAGTGCTCTGGTGCTCAAAAATGCTGAAGAAATTAATCATTTTGATGTGAAAACATCTCCTTCTTTCCAGGAAGTGCTGAAGCCTCACGGCGGCGTGACCTCCAGCCACGCCCCCCTAGGCACTCATCTTGACACAGTTCATTGAAACAAATGTGTGTTAAAGAGAATTTACAGAAAGGAGCAGCCGGTGATAAACTACAGCTGTCACACCCCACTAAAAAGTTTAATAAATATAATAAAAATTAAACTGGGTGAGATAAGGGAGCAACAGAGATGCCAGAAAAAGCTGCCAAAGAGGAGCAGAAAGTGGTGGGGAAGGGGCGGAGGAGAAGTTATTTATAAAATGCCAAGATGGGAAGGGGAGGAGTGAAAGAAACAACAGTCAAGCATCATCTCAGAGAGAGGGCTAGAGAGCAAGAAAACACATGCACTCCCTTGGATTTCTAAAATCAAAACAAAAAAGTAGTCCCTGAATGTAAGCAGTGGAAGGATACAAGTGATTGAATCAAAATGATGGTAAAGAAGCAATGCTACAGTGAGGGACAAATACAAGAAGATGGAAGAGAGCAATGCAGAAGCAACAAGCAAATGAGATTGAGAAGAAAGCCATCCCACTGTTACGACTCGGTCGTCCCATTTCCAGGGGGCGCTGTAAGGGGACTGTCAGAAGCCTGGGAATCACCTTGAACACCTATCTAGAGTCCCTTGCTGACTCCTGTTTGTTTCTCTTTTCTCCATGGTACACTTGTGTAGGACTACATTTGCTTCTTGGGACTGCAAATCCCATAATGCACAGCTTGGTAGTCAGGAAAACCCGGATTCTGTTTCCCATTGTTTTCAATGGGAGAAGTCCAGTTGCTCCTTTTCACTGGATCCTCTCCTCCAGGACTTGCAAGTGTCCGAAACCACACACACCTGAAACCTCTCCTGTGCAGCCCAGCTTGGAACTGCTTATAAGCAGCCATTTCCTCAAGCTCCCCGTCGTGCATCGGACTTCAATTCCTTTGTGTTACAGACCCCTTGTCGGATGGTGTTCCAGTTTTGTTCCTGTTCTGTTCCAGCCTGATCCTGTTTCCTGTTTCTCTGCCCTGCTCCTGAGTGTTCCAGCCAGAGTCTGCTCCCTACTTCTTAGCCTTGTACCTGTTTGTTTCTTCCAAAGCCTTCTCCCTGTTTCTCTGCCCTGCTCCTGCCTTGTTTCAGCCTGAACCTTCTCTCTGTTTCCCAGTCCTGTTTACTGCTCATTTCCTACTCCCTGTATTCCAGTCCTGTCCTTGCCTGTTCCAGCCAGAGCCTGTTCTCAGTTTCCCAGTCCTGTCTCTGTCTGTCCCAGACAGAAGTTTGCGCCCTGTTTTCAAGTCCTAGACCCGCCTTTGCTTCACCCTGAGCCTGTTCCTAGTTCTTGCCTCTGCCTCTTTGTTTGTTCCCTTCTGTTTCTGTTTATTCTTGGTTCTTTGTGTCTGGTAAGTGTTCTATCAGTCTTCACCAGTGTATACGTGTCCTCCTGTGCACTGGGGTTGGCTCCTGGTTTCCAGGAGACAATTCCAGCCACCATCCTTGTCCAGTGTTATACGTTGTATTTTGTGCCTAACAGTGACAGTGTGCTATTGCTGTTTTCTCAGGAATCGCCACCGTGTTTCCAGCTGGACCCACAAGAGCGTGTCCTGTGTATGTAAGTACTATCCTTGTTTGTGCTCTAGGGTCCAGAGACAGAATCACTTCTGCTGCCTCCTTTCTATGGGACTGGCAGGGTGACTATCTGTAAGAGCAAACTGCACAGAGGCATTGAGATTCCCTGTCACTGTGGGAGGTTCTGCGCCTTACTCTGTGTACAACCCCAGCGTGTTTGTCCACTGGTAATCCGTTTCCTGTTTGTTCACACAAGGGTTGCTCTGCTTTTACTTTCCTGTTTTCTGTGCCTATCCATAGCTGTCCTTTCCGTGTATGCCTTTAGCTGCTCTTCTGCCCCAGTACACTACCTCTTTAGGATATTCGGTGACCTCAAGGGGTGTCCCAACCAAAGTCCTGATCAGCCCCGCCCGAAACCGTGACACCCACAGCCCACTTGGTATTCTCTACTTTTTTTAAAATATTTTTTTTATTGTTTTTTCCCCAGTGAAAACATAGAGCAATAGCAGCATAACGGTATGTTTCTTACACAAATAATACAGTTTTCCCCCTCATTTGAAAAGTTGTCTCTGGCCCTCCCTCCCATCAATGCTGCTCGTTGGATGCTATCTCATACAAGCTGATTGTACCTATCATATATCCTTTAACCGCAAGACAAAATGTAACTTATCTGCTAGGCACCGAGGGGCAATAGTGCACCCACTTCATCTGCTGACCACTTCCTACTAAGGTCCACCTCGTCCACTTCCCCGCTTTGGTATTCTCAACTTGGCATTCTGATTACACACAGCTAAACCTGTCTGTAGGCCAGACCTAAATTGGTTGCTATAGAAAAACACAAAGGCCCATATTTATACTCTTTGACGCAAACCTGCATTAGCGCAGGTTTGCGTCAAAAAGTATAGTGCCGGCTACCGCCATTCCAGGACACCCACCAGGCGCCATATTTAAAGAATGGCACAATCCGGCGCTAAGGCCCGGTTAGCATCAAAATACATGACGCTAACCAGGTAGGGGAGGCTTAGGGAAAACTGGAGGTTGTGTGTGAAAGAACGGCACTAGTCACCTTAGAGTTAAAAAAATGACTCTAACCTGACTGGCGTCATTTTTTTGATGCACAATCCCCATGGACATGACTCCTGTCTTAGTAAAGACAGGAGTCATGCCCCCACGCCTAAAGGCCATGCCCAAGGGACTTGAGTCCCATGGGCGCGGCCTTGGGCACAGTGCCATGTGGGGGGGCCCAAGTTAGGTCCCCCTATGGCACTTTAAAAATAAATACTTACCTCTACTTACCTATACTTACCTGGGATGGGGTCCCCCATCCTCTGTTGTCCCTTTGGTGTGGGTGGGGGTGTCCCTGGAGCCTGGGAAGGGCACCTGTGGGCTTATTCCATAGTGTTCCACCATGGAAATGGGCCCACAGGCCTCCTAACGCCTGCACTAAACCAGGCGTTAAAAAATGGTGCACAGCAAGCTTTGCAACATTTTTTGACCCCTCCTCCCCCCCTGTGCATGATTTTTGCACAGAGGATAAATATGGACTGAGAGTCATTTTTTGCCCGGGAACCTTGCATCTCATTGACACAAGATATTTTTATCCGCAGGCAAAAAATTACTTTAACTCCAGTATTTTGGCTCTAGACATGTCTAGTGCCAAAATATAAATATGGAGTTAAGTTTGTGCCGGATTTGCGTAAAATAAAATTATGCAAATCCAGCGCAAACAGAGTATAAAAACATGCCCCAAAGTAACACAGAGCAGAGTGGCAAAAAATAACTCAGCATTAATGTTCTTTCCATTGTACAAGCTTTTACCTCTGCACTTTTAACATAATGATTTTCACACATTTTGAGGTGGCTTTCTTGCATATTCTTGAATTCCTGTTAAATTACACATATTGCAGTGCACACCCTCGGGCAGTTGTCTACATGTAGGTGTTTCTACTGAAAAGTGTACCCCGAGCAGAAGCTCACACAAGTTGCAGCCTGCTTGCCTTTGCACTGTAGCAGAATGTTATATGTGTTTAGCGTCATGCAAAAAAAGCAATAATAGAGTGGCATTGGGCAATGTTTTGCCATTCGAGCTTCTGAGGCAGAAGGTGTGGATTGCGTCTTCCTTTGATTGGCTTCATAACCTGCAGGAGGTTTCACCTGCTTCCCTTAGCCAAGGTGCTGCACATAAGTTATTTGGAAGAGCGCCTAGATGATATCTTAGAAATTATCCCTTAATTCTGCTGTTAAAAGCCTTGCTCAGGTATGCTCGTGGGTTCAGCTGCGTGTAACTGTTTGATACCATCCATGCATGGACGCTGTTCGCGAGGGAGGCCTTGTCCTCTTTTGAAGAGACTAGTTTTGTTGGTCAATGGAATCGCTAAGAAATTTCCCAGGTGCTGAATAGGTTTTCTTAATTTCCAGCCAGACATTGTGATTTAAAGAGTTCCTTTCGGCTAACTTGAGCCTATGGCACATGATGACAGACAGCACTTCGGCAATTGTTTGTTTAACAAGCCCGAATTCTAGCCTAATCTGGACTACCAAGGTATATCTGGGGTGATGGAAGATTACCTTGTGGATTTTGATGATGATGGTGTCCAAGGTAGATGTTGCCATCCCCAGGAGGGCTTCACTTCTGTAGGCCAAGAATGGAATGACCTTTGCCCTTGCTGTTGCCAGGTTGGTGAAAGGAGGGTCCTTTCATGTTCCTACAGAGAGCACTGAGACCTACGGCCAGGGAAAGACATTTTCTTTTCATTTCCTCCTCGTGCGGCTTCAAAGTACCTTGATTATCAAATGTGAGGCTGAGGTATTTGTAGTTGACCTTCATTGCCTTGAGGGTCAAGCTAATTTTACCTCTAGTTCTTCTGCAGCAATTCATGATTTTACTTTTCTTGTTATTGACTGTCAGGCGGTTTCTTACTGAATGGTCGTTGGGAGCGTTCAGAAGGCACAGCATCCCCACCTTGGTGGAGACGTTCAGAACCAAGTCATCGGCGGACAGCATGTTCGACAGCTGGATCATGCTGAGCTTTGGTGTTCCAGGGTTTACAATAGCCAAGGATGTGGGGAGGACTGCCCGAAATAGGTTAAAAAGCGTTGGGGCTAAGATGCACACCTGCTTGAGCGCACAAGATGTTCGTGTGACCCTGGAGAGGCTAGCTCCAAAACTCAGTTTTATTTTGACCCAGGTGTCGGTGTATAAATATTCTTTAGCTTGCTCCAGAGGAGCTTTCACGAGACGCAATAGAAAGCAGCTTTGTAGTCTATGAAGCAGAGGTAGTGATTGATTGTTTTTTTAGGCTTTCAGCAGCAGCGCTAAAGCCATGATATTTGTCAAGGTCCCCGATTTTTTATTGAACCCTGTCTGTTTGATTGGGATGATAGAGGAAGCTTCGGCCCAATCTGTGAGCCATTCCAAGAGGACACCCACATAGTACTTTCTCTTATTATCAATGAGGGCTATCAATATGTAGTTTTCAGACTTTGACTTCTCGCCCCCCTTGAAGATTGGTGCGATAGACCCTTTCCAGGAGGCAGGGATTGACAAGGCATGGGTTGGGGCCATATACCCCGCCCACTTTGCTGGGTTGCACTTGAAGATATCCTGAGGGATTCAGTTTGGGCCAGGAACGCTAGTGTGTATACCTTTGTTGATCTGCCATTTTATTGTGTCCTCCTCAAGGATTCCTCCTTCATCTACAGTAGGCTGGTGGGGCCTAGTTGGCATTGCCCATCTGCCGAGGCCACCCTTTGACTGGCCGGTGTGCCTGTTGCATTTGGATAGGTGTTAAAGTGGACGGTAAGAAAGGAGACCCAGGCTTCCTCTGAAGCGTTGGATTCTGACCGTGGCAGTGCTTTATTGTTTAGGAAGTTGATGGTGTGCCAAAAAGCAATAGCATTGTGCTGCTTTATATCCCAGATGAGCTTCGCCCAGAAATTTCAATTTCTCTCTTTTTGGTCCAAATGGCCCTTTTTAGCTCCTTCTTCTTGCTCCTCGGGTTCATTTTGAGTGCTTTACTGTTGACCTCCTTTTCAAGAGTTTTTATTTCTCTGTGCACACAGTTGTTCCCGTTTTGTGCAGAGCAGCCAACTGTTGTTTGGGCTGTATGGTTATTGACTTTCCTGGCATGATGTAGGGAGAACGATGTTGCGAATGTTTCCCAATTTTGTGTTGGGTTGTTCCTATAACCTTGGGCCAGCTTGAAGTGATCTTCAGCTTCCTTTCTCAGTAAGTCTATGTAGGTAGCTGACCATTTTACCCTTCTCAGGTTGGACTGGTAGGTTGATCCCTGTAGTTCTGTGGTTGGTGAATTTGTGGCCACAGCAAAGGTGAGATCCAGCTCCTGTGGCAGGTGGTCATTCTCTGCTCTTTCCTCTATTTTGAAAGTTTGCACTTGCAGTAGAAGAGATCCGAAAGTGTAGTCGATCAAAAAGTTGCCACTAGTAGAGTGAACAGACATTGCCAGTGGGTTGTCACCTTGAAAGCGACTATTTAGAGCTCGTAGGCCCAGATGTTCTAATTTCCCTAGCAAGATGTGGCCCCTTTTGTCCCTTCTTCCCATCTCTACATGCAACAGGTGGAATTACCCATTGACACACTTGTGCGTCGATGGTCTTGTTTGTGGGTGAGGCTGCTAATAAGTAAGTGTTGAAATTGCCGGTTACTATGGTCTGAGAATGCTGCTGGCAGCCTTCTAGCTTGAGGAGACTGTCAGACAGTTTCTCCAGCATCTCAGCATGTTCTTTGCTATCTGGAGGTGCATAGTGTATGTTGACCAAATCTATTTGTTGCTCCTTCATGCTGATTTTAAGAGTTGTGTAGGGGTAAATTGTGAGGCCACCTTTGCTGCATCTGAATTTTGACACTTTTGTCACTGGGATTACGTGGTGCGAGAAACCTTGGATGGATACTGCTTCTTGGAGCCAGGTCTCCTGTAGGGCGGCAACTGAAAAGTTTTGGAGGTACTGGACCAGTTCAAGATCTTCAAGTTTGTTAGCTAGGCCATGAATATTCAAGGAGCAGAGTCTTAAAGTTTAAATTTAATACTCTGTTCCTGGCCCACAAGCCGCACCCAGGCCTGGTCATACCGCTTCTGTGGGCATCCTATGTGTGGTAGAGCCTACCCGCTGGGTCTCCTCACCTCATTTGCTCTTGGGGGTAGGGGTCAGGATCCCACGAGGTATTGCAGTTTTTCCAGACTGGTTCCAGACAGACTCCTGGTCCTAGGCCTTTTGGCCTTTCTTTTGCCCTTTGGCCTCTCTTTTGGCCATAAGCCTGGGATGAGGTGGATGATGAGAGCCAGGAGGGGCAGGAGGAGCCGGTGGTGGCGGTGTGAGTCAGAATGAGGCAGGTGCTGACCACTGGGGATGAGCGGGTCCAGAAGGGATGGAGCAGGGGTGAGGTGAGTGGATGCAGCGAATAGACACTCACATAGTCTGCTCCCAGGGCACTCACCACCGCTGCCCTCCACCGCCCACTACGGGGACCAATGCTGGTACTGACACTGGCGATGCGTCACGAGCACGGAATTGCTCGAGGGCAGGGGTTGCTGCTGGGGCTAGGTCTAGGTTTACAGTACCAGAGATCTTCCTCCTCGTTTTTCATCCAGGCGCCATACTTGCCTCTCGTCATGTCTATCACTTCCGTCGACGTAGGTTGCATCATCTGATGGCACCTCTGGATGATTCGAGGTCACGCCGCTAACCTCGGAGTCCCTTCAAGGTCACAAGTGGTGCAGCTGTAGGGAGGCCTCCGACCCCTCCCGCCAGATTCACAGGGATGCGTATCCCCAGAGATCCGCTGCGAGTGCTGAAACCACACCATAAATCCCTGTCCGCCTAACTCCTAGCAAGGTCACAGTGCCTCACCCGAACCCCAAACCTACCTGGGTGAAAGGTGATTATGGCAACCTAAGCATGACACTCAGACTCCCTAGGAAAGCCATGGAAACAGATCTTACCCCTTTCGTGATATCACTCATGCATCCTAAGACGAGATACAAAGATGCAAGATAAGTTTTGAATGCATGTATAGAAACAATCGCAATGAGACCTATAGAGAATTAGCTGCAATGAAACAAAGCAGAGTATTGAGCTTTACAAACATGGTAAAGAAGACGAACAATCCCACAATGATGAATGCGGTTGTAGATGTTCTAGAGGTTCTAGAGGTTCTTTCCTAACCCTAAGTCCTTGCTGACAGCATAGCGGTGTACCCTTCTGCCTGGCCCGATCTAAGGGATGAGCCCCAGCCTCATACCTGGGGACAGTGTCAGGAGTCGGCCTGTGGTTTAGATGGCAACTCTTCCAGGAGACTGGCAGATTAGCACCAGCAGAGCTGCATGTAAAGAGCATACGTCCCAAGATCGCCCGAATGCTCTCTGCTGCTTCTGGGTCTGTGCGCTGTTTAGATAATATACTATACTGTGCTAGGAGTACAGTCCTGATGTAATGCTTTGCATAGGGGTTTGAAGCTGTCTCCTGTATGGGCAACACAAACTAGCATATCATGCGCAATGTTCTTAACCTTGGACAGAAAGTACAGATTACATGTCGTGCAGAGGCTAACTAAACAAACAACCATCGATTCCCAGAAACTTATCATGGCAGAAATGCATGTAAATGCCATCGCTATGAAGCAGCTCAGCTAAAGGAAACAAAATATGATAATATAAAGTGAAGCAAAAACAGGGGGACCAACTCGGGTCCAAGAGGTTCTCACAACACTATGAGGGACTGCACTTTGCTTGTTACCAAGGTGGACATCCTTATACAATGTAGTTCCCTTTAGAGCCAGAGTTCCCTGATTTGAGAGTAGGATGCAATCAAAGTGAGCGCAGAGCACATTCTAGCTTTATCAGTTCCTGCCTCCTTCCAGTGCTATTGTAAATTCCTTTCGAAGTGGGCTGCTGCTATGTCACAGCATATCACATTGTGTTCCTGGACTTGGTTTCACCAATGGTTGTTTAATAAACTTTGCCCAGGAAGAAAACCAAACTTTATCATGTTTTGCACTAGTAAAATTTTTATTTAAACATAGGTGGCGTGTGATTTGGGTTTTACTATCCAATATTTTATACTATGAACCCTCTTTCTTCTTTCCTTCCTTCCTTCCTTCCTTCCTTTCTTTCTTTCTTTCTCTCCTTCTTTCCTTCTTTCTTTCTTTTTTTCTCTCTTTCTTTCTTTCTTTCCTTCTTTCTTTCTTGAAATATAGGCAGATCAGGGACAGTTTATGGAAAATTACTGAGGGGTCCTTTGCAGACAACGGGAGCTCTGTTGCATCGGAGAGCATCCTCTGGGAGGCATGCAAGACAGTTGCAAGGAGGCAGGCACTTTCACTGATAGCAGGGGTTAAGATGGAGAGGAGGGCGCAGCTGGACCATTTAGAATAGAAGGTGCTAGACCTGGAGAACAGAGCGAGCAATTCATTGGAGGCTGGATTGGTCCATCAGATGAAACACAAACAGGACAACCGAGATGTGGTTGACAGTATGGCCAAGACGTCTCTCTTAGCTGCCCAGCACTGGCTCTATGAGGTGGAGAACAGATCCGGAAGGCTCTTGGCTGGTGCAAAGAGACCGTGAGCGGAACTGGGGGCAGTGGTAGAACCTGAAACTGGCAAGAGAGTCATGACGAAGAGAGCTAGCAAAGGCATTTGCTGATTTCTGTGGCAGACTGTACGCCTCCCCCCAGGTCCAATCACCAGCATATGTAAGAGAGGTTTTGGAGGACATAGAACTCCTTCTGCTCTCGACACATGACAAGCAAATGCTGGACGCTGATATCTCCACAGTGAAAATAGAGCAGACAATCAGGGAACTAAAGTCAGGTAAAGCAGCAGGACTTAACGTACTCCCCCTTGAGCTGTACATAGGGACGGCGTGAAGGTGGCCCCACACCTACCGAGTATGGTCCAGGTAGCTGGGCATGCTTCCTTTCCATCAGGGACTGGCCACCATAGGGATAATTCTGAAGGAGGGCAAGCCACTACATAGATGCAGCTCCTACTATCCAATGTTACTGTTAAATGCAGAGGCTAAAATATTGGCAAAGCTGCTGACCAACACATTGAAATTGGTGGTGTTTGTTTTGGTCCATCCCGACTAGTCGGGGTTGATGCCCAACAGGGGACATAGACTCTTCCTTGACGCAAAAATGGCTTTTGACTCCCTGGAGTGTCCCTTTAAGTTTGAGGTACTAGAGCAAATGGAGTTTAGCCCAAATTAGCGGAAATGGGTCTGCTTACGGTATAGTCAACCCATGACGCAGTTCATAACAAATGGAGAGCACACTGAGGCTTATCAGCTGCACAAGGGGTCGAGGCAGGGTTGCACGCTCTCACCAATAAATGGAGAGCACGCTGAGGCTTATCAGCTGCACAAGGGGTCGAGGCAGGGTTGCACGCTCTCACCAATAAATGGAGAGCACGCTGAGGCTTATCAGCTGCACAAGGGGTCGAGGCAGGGTTGCACGCTCTCACCAATAAATGGAGAGCACGCTGAGGCTTATCAGCTGCACAAGGGGTCGAGGCAGGGTTGCACGCCCTCACCAATAAATGGAGAGCACGCTGAGGCTTATCAGCTGCACAAGGGGTCGAGGCAGGGTTGCACGCCCTCACCAATAAATGGAGAGCACGCTGAGGCTTATCAGCTGCACAAGGGGTCGAGGCAGGGTTGCACGCCCTCACCAATAAATGGAGAGCACGCTGAGGCTTATCAGCTGCACAAGGGGTCGAGGCAGGGTTGCACGGTCTCACCAATGCTTTTCGATGTGGCCCTGGAGCCGCTTGCAGCATGTATCCGTAACAATAAGTTAGTGCATGGGTTGAGATGGGATACATCTTGGGATAGAAGAATCTTGCTCTATGCATGTGCGGATGACGTCTTTCTCTATACGGCCCCCTCGGACTCCATGATCCTGAGGCTCTTACATATAAGTCCTACCTCTACCCACTGTCCGGGGATGAAGGAGCAGTTCCCTGAGGTTTCCCACTTCATACAGCACTTGGGGCCTTTCAGCTGAAGAGGGGGGTATTCAATGAGGTCATAGCCTTGCCAGATGTCCAGCCGTTTGGTTGCGAAAGACTGGCTCAATGAACCGCTTGCAGTTTGACGGGCTCATGATGGGCAGTAGGGGATGTCCATCAGCTCTGTACAGACATCAACAGCAGAGCTGACTCCCACAGCACATGCACACCAAGGACAGGGTCTGGACGCAGGCCATGAAGGATCTAAGCTGGGGGAAGAAACTGACTGGCTACGCCACTATGCGATTGTGACCCTCTAAGGGAGGTAGGCAGACTGGAAGGCCACAGTCAGTAGGACATGATCAGTATATCCAAACTAGGATATCTCTGGGATGATCAGGGACTCGAGTCCCTGGAGACGCTCTGGCAGAGCTTGGCAGAAACAGAGGTGTTCTGCCACCTGAAAGTGCTTCAGGCCCTGGTGACATACATCACTAGTGGCAACGCAACTCACCCCGGAGGATAGGGTACTGGGAACTGTTGACTAAGAAGGCAATCTCCCTAATATACAGGAAAACAATGTCCAATTCACCAGAAAGGTTGACAAAGCTGAGGCTTGACTGGGAAAGAGCTGTCAATCCCCAGAAGACAGGGAGTGGGACGAGGCACTCCAGGCCCCAGGAGTGATAGTGGTAAGGAATGGGTTCTGTCTGGTGCAGCTCCAGAGCATACTATACCAGTGTGGTCCTCTATATAATGGGAAGGGTGGACTCCTTTGGGTGCAGTAGGGGTTGTGAGCATGTGGGTTATTTCCTGCACACGGTATGGTCTTGTGACAGAATACAGCCCTATTAGGTAGCGGGTGGACAGGGCTTCTATAGACCACCTGGAACAAACGTGGACAATAATGTAAAAGCGCTGATACTCAATGTGTGGGGGGATGAGGATCTCCCGCAGCAGACCAAACTGTTGCTAATGGTGGGACTGGCAGTGGCTAAGAGGAACACTGCCAGAAGTTGAGGGGGCGCGAGAAGCATCCGACTTTCAAGTCTGTGTAGAGGACATGGATTGGTGCATGATGGCACAAAAGCAAATATATGCAGGACGGGGGTGTCCAAAAAATGGGGGAAAGGTATGATACTCGTGGAGGAGATACAGGGCTCAGATGTGGAGCTTTAACCAAGACCAGGAGGGTGAAGGTGGGTGGCCCTGTTGGCTGGAAGTGGGCATGTCAGGCGGGTAAAGGTGATGTGACTCGATGATTCTCATGGATGTGGGACTTTCTATGCCTGCAAATGTGGGGGAAACAGTGGCTGCTGAATGGTGTATGTTTCCTTTTGCAAACCCAATAAAAATTTTCAAAAAAAAAATAGATTAGCGCAGCGACAGGCCTCAATATTTTAGTTATGGCAGTTTTACATAACACAAACAAAAACAAAGCTTAGAATTCTGTTCTACTTTGTGCTATGTTTTTTCACAGCCAAAAATTTAATTCTGTCTGTCTCCATACATACCAATAGGCCCGATTCAGGCAGATGGCCTCTTCTTCAGTATGAACCAGTGGGGATAATACATTCTCCTGACTATGGTGGTCATTACAACCCTGGCGGACGGTGTTAAAGGTGGGGTACTATCGCAAACAGGGCGGCGGATAAAAAAAGGGAATTATGACCCAGGTGGAAACCACCAACAAAGACAGCCACTTTAACACACCGCCTGCCAAGACGGTACAGACAAGCAGCGCGGCGGTCACCGCCAACAGACAGGCGGAAGACAATGTACCGCCCATAGTATCACAACCTGCCAATCCGCCACCTTTTCCGGGGCGGATTCACCGTGGATAAAAACACTGCGGAAACAGCTTTTGCAATGGGAAAACGCTCACCTGAACACATCCCACGAGGAACAAGGACTCCATGGACCCAGAACTCCAAATACTCCCTGCCCTTGTCTTTCTGCTCCTCTACGACCATCATCTACGTAGGCGCCGAAGACAACGGTGAGTACTGCACCTACGACATGGGGGAGGGGGGAGGCAAAAGTTAGGGGGGGGACCCACCAAACACCCCCACCCCCAACCTCGCATAATACAACATACACACCAATGCATCCACAAAAATCACAGTAACAACCCACAATCCCCCCGGAAGAATGAAAAGACAAAGCGAAATCCGTTCAAACATTGTAATGTTGCAATATACATGTCTTACAAAAATATACAGATAAATACAAAATTCAGTCAGAAATATATACATTACGAGAAGTAGTGCAGATGTGTACATAACAACGTCCGTGCACCAACAGTCCAAAAATGCATGGGCGAGGCCCACAAAAGATACCTGACCACAATCGGAGAGAACACTGCCGGGGCATCAGATAGAAATACTACAGGCACCTCAGGGGGAAGGGAAGGGAGGGCACCTCAGCCGGATTACTGCAAAGCCAGATTCACGACGGGGCTCCATGCCCATTGATGTATCCTGGGGAGTGCAAAGCCACAGTCTCTCAAGTCTCTACAGTGGGTGGGGTGCCCACCGTGCCATCCTGGGGAGTGCAAAGCCACAGTCTCTCAAGTCTCTACAGTGGGTGGGGTGCCCACCGTGCCATCCTGGGGAGTGCAAAGCCATAGTCTCTCAAGTCTCTACAGTGGGTGGGGTGCCCACCGTGCCATCCTGGGGAGTGCAAAGCCACAGTCTCTCAAGTCGATAACATTCTCCACTGGTTCTGGGGGGGATTGGTGCCCAGAGTGCTTCATCCTGTGCAGGACTGAGGTAGTGGATGCATCTCTCCACTGGTTCTGGAGGGGGACTGGTGCCCAGACTGGATGAGTCTCCCCGTGAAAGTTCCTGTCCTGTCACTGTCCCAGCTGCACATGGGATAAGGATGCCTGATGTGGCGGTCTATTCATTCCTACTCGGTGCTTGCCCTGTTCAGCGGTCTTCACCATGGCGGTCTTTGCCCTGTTCAGCGGTGCTTTGCCATGGCGGTCTTTGCCCTGTTCAGCGGTCTTCAACATTGCAGTCTTTGCCCTGTTCAGCGGTGCTTTGCCTTGGCGGTCTTTGCCCTGTTCAGCGGTGCTTTGCCATGGTGGTCTCTGGACTGTTCAGCGGTGCTTTGCCATGGCGGTCTCTGGACTGTTCAGCGGTGCTTTGCCATGGCGGTCTTTGCCCTGTTCAGCAGTGCTTTGCCATGGCGGTCTTTGCCCTGTTCAGCAGTACTTTGCCATGGCGGTCTCTGGACTGTTCAGCGGTGCTTTGCCATGGTGGTCTCTGGACTGTTCCGCGGTGCTTTGCCATGGTTGTCTTTGCCCTGTTCAGCGGTGCTTTGCCATGGCGGTCTTTGCCCTGTTCAGCGGTCTTCAACATGGTTGTCTTTGGACTGTTCAGCGGTGCTTTGCCATGGCGGTCTTTGCCCTGTTCAGCGGTGCTTTGCCATGGTGGTCTTTGCCCTGTTCAGCGGTCTTCAACATGGTGGTCTTTGCCCTGTTCAGCGGTGCTTTGCCATGGCGGTTCTGGTACGGACATTGGTGTGTGGCATGACGCTCCCTACACTGGACATTGGTGTGTGGCATGACGTTCCATACACTGGGCATTGGTGTGTGGCATGACGTTCCATCATAGCCCACCTGGGCTGTGGCAGCCGGGGCCCTCCTGGGCACTGACTCCGGCAGTGGCGGTGGTCTCCTGACCAGTGACGATACTTGGGCCCTCCTGGGCAATGACTCTGGCGGTGGTCTCCTGACCAGTGACGATACTTGGGCCCTCCTGGGCAATGACTCTGGCGGTGGTCTCCTGACCAGTGACGATACTTGGGCCCTCCTGGGCTGTGACTCCGGCAGTGGTCTCCTGACCAGTGACGATACTTGGGCCCTCCTGGGCTGTGACTCCGGCGGTGGTCTCCTGACCAGTGACGATACTTGGGCCCTCCTGGGCTGTGACTCCGGCAGTGGTCTCCTGACCAGTGACGATACTTGGGCCCTCCTGGGCGATGACTCTGGCGGTGGTCTCCTGACCAGTGACGATACTTGGGCCCTCCTGGGCTGTGACTCCGGCGGTGGTCTCCTGACCAGTGACGATACTTGGGCCCTCCTGGGCAATGACTCCGGCGGTGGCGGGGGTCTCCTGACCAGTGACGACGGTGCTGGTGGTTGTGTCTCGAACCGCCGGGAATGATGGCGCCCTTTTCCGCCGTGACACACACAACAGGCTGGGCAGACTTCCTCTGGCCCTTCCCCACCTTTGGTGGAGTCACAGCTGACTCTCCAATCCCCTTGGAACCCATGTGAGTTGTTTTTCCACCAGGAGTCTTCACACGGTCCCGTTGTCCACTCTCCAATTTTAGAGCCTTTACAGGGGGTGGGCTGCCAGTGCCTTGGCTCCGGGTCACACTGCCTGCCCTGGTGGCCGGTGCACTCCACAAACCTTGAACAGGCACCACTGGTATTGGAGGCTTTTTGGCTGAGGCGCTACGACGGGACTGATGAATTGGAGGGGGGGTGGGAGCAAAAAGGTCAACTTTACAGAGGGACAGTTTCTGACGTATAGTGGGATGGGTAGTTGGAGGGAGTCTGGGAGTGGAGGAAGAGGAGGTGGTTGTTGGAGGTGTCACTTTAGGTGTTTTGGGTGCAGGTGCAGGTACTGGAGGCTGTCGTGAGGTGGATGGATGTTGGGTGTGTGGGTGCCCGCGTTTGTGTACTTTGGAAGGGGGTGTCACAGACACACTGGGAGAGGACACAGGGGACGTGTAAATGGCAGTGGAGGTGGTGAGTGCAGGTGAGCGGGTTGTGGTGCTGGGTCTCCTTGTGCGATTCATGGTGCCTGTAGATGTGGTGCATGCAGGTGTGTGTCTAGACGAGACTGGGAGGGAGGAGGGAGAAGAGGAGGATGGGGACACAGTGGAGGCAGTGGATGTTGCTGTGTCTGTACGTGGGTGAGGCTTGCTTGAGTGCCTGCGGGTTGTGTGGTGCCTATGTTTGCTTGAGCTACTTGTGTGTGCTGACTTGTGTGCATGCTGGTCTGTAGGTGTGCTTGGGATGGGCTGGGGTACAGGAGATTGGGTCTGGGTGGAGGAGGTTGGAGGGGGGAGGCTGGACACAGGGACAATGGCTGCCATCAGTGCTGAGGCCAGAGATTGCAGGGTTCGCTGAAGGACAGCCTGACCAGAATGAATGCCCTCCAGGAATGCATTACCGTGATGCAACTCTCGTTCTACACCCTGGATGGCATTCACAATGGTAGACTGCCCAACAGTGAGTGACCTGAGGTGGTCAATGGCCTCCTTACTGAGGGAAGCAGGGGTGACTGGGGCAGGGCCTGAGGTTCCTGGGGCGAAGGTGATGCCCACCCTCCTGGGTGAGCGGGCACGGGGCGAACGCTGAGGGGCTGCTGGGAGGGTGGTGCTGGTAGGAGAGGTGTCGGCTGTACCTGTAGAAGTGGGGCGCACAGATGGTGCCACCACCACAAGGGAGCCCCCATCGGCAGACGAGTCCATGTCGCTGGTTGGTTATCCAGTGGCCGACGTGAAGCTCCCCTCGCCCTCCGTCCCACTGGTGCATTCAGAGTCCGTGGTGTGGCCCTCCATGGCCATGTGGGATGCAGCTCCCTCGTGCTCCGGTGCCACTGTACCTCCTCCTGATGATGCTGATGTACAAAAGGACAGGGAGAGCAGAAAAAGGGGGGGGACAGAATAAAGAGAGTTTTAGTGCATGGCATACCGCTACCGTTGGCGGACAAGACAGACACAGCAGCCCCCTGCATTACGCCGTGCTCCTGCCCTCTGCACATGCAATCTCTGGGATATGGCCTACATGGCAATGGTGGACATCTGCACATATGGATGCCACAGGGGCAACTATACCTGTACTTGGCACTCTGCTGAGGTGGGGTAGAGTGCCACATGGCCTGCATTACGGAGGAGCCTTGCCTACCGAACTCGCCCTGGCCTAGGGACACCCACAGCCCACCTCCCCCAACCAGACACCTCCACTGCGCGCAAAGTCAGCAGAATGAGAGTGTACTCACCCCCTTGTGTCTGCTGTGATGCCCTCAAACGCCCATCCAACTCAGGGTAGGCCACCGCCAGGATCAGGAACATCAGGAGGGTCATGGTGCGACGAGCACCCCTCCCACGTTGGGAGGCCATCCCCAGCTGAGCCTCCGCCGTCTTCTTGCTGCAGCGGCGAATGTCCTCCCATCTTTTCCGGCAGTGGGTGCCCCGTCTCTGGTGGACCCCCAGGGTCCGGACCTCCTTGGCGATGGCACGCCAAATGTCCCTCTTCTGGTGGGCGCTGACCTACATGACATGCACAAGGAAAGAGGATCAGTCATTACCAACTGCACCATCGATGTGAGTGGCCCCCTCCCTACTCTGGCCACGTGGCCCATTCATTCCCATGCATTAATGTTCTATGAACTCAGCCCACTTCCCTCTTCCAACCAGCCCTCTTCACCCAGGCCTAGCCCATACAACGTGCTCCCTGTGTACTAACCTGTTGGTCTGGAGGACCGTAGAGTAGCGTGTACTGGGGGAGGACCCCGTCTACCAGTTTCTCCAACTCCTATGCAGTGAAGGCAGGGGCCCTTTCCCGCGGCGGTGCGCATCATCACCGCCGGCGCACCTGTTCATTGGCTCCTGGGACCCATAGGGTCCAATGTTGACCAATGCAGCATTGCGCCGCGGTCTACGACCGCCTACCGCGACGGTGTGCAACGCCAGCGCAGTTACCCCACAATCCCATTGTCCCAGTTTAGAGGTCAGGCAGCCGCCATTTCAGGGGCCCACATGGCTTCATTTACCTCTGCGTCACACATAGCTAGGCCTACACTCAACACACATACAGGAAGGGTTTTGTGAGTGGTGTAGTCTTGTGTGTAACTGTGGGTACATACCTGGAGGAATAATGACTGATTCGTCGCTGTTGTCCTTCGTAGGCATCGTCAGCTGGGACATGTGAGAAGATGGCAGAATCCTCCGGTGTACCGACCGCTGGTGGACCTGTTGACAATGGAAGAGCGACATGTCATCGTCACCTACCGGTTTGACCGTGCCACAATCCAGGAACTACGTATCCAGTTGGAGCCAGACCTGATGTCACCAATCCGCCATCCGACTGGAATCCCCCCTGACTTGCAGGTGCTGTCAGTGCTCCATTTCCTTGCAAGTGGGTCTTTTCAGACAACAGTTGCCATGGCATCAGGGATGTCCCAGCCTATGTTTTCCAACGTGCTGTCCAGAGTGTTGTCTGCCCTGCTGAGACACGTAAGGAGATACATCATTTTCCCTGAGGTTGCAGATTTGCCTACAGTGAAAGGTGACTACTATGCCCTTGGACATATCCCCAACGTCATAGGTGCCATTGATGGGACCCATGTAGCTCTGGTCCCCCCCCACAGGAGTGAACAGGTGTACAGGAACAGGAAGAGTTATCATTCTATGAATGAACAGATGGTCTGTTTGGCAGACCAGTACATCTCCCAGGTAAATGCTATGTTCCCTGGCTCAGTGCAAGACGCATACATCCTGCGGAATAGCAGCATCCCTGATATGATGGGTCAACTCCAGAGGCACCGTGTATGGCTATTGGGGTACTCTGGTTACCCCAACCTTTCCTGGCTATTGACCCCAGTGAGGAATCCCAGGACCAGGGAACGGTACAGTGAGGCCCATGGGCGGACTAGGAGGGTGATGGAACGCACCTTCGGCCTCCTGAAGGCCGGGTTCAGGTGCCTCCATATGACAGGTGGATCCCTATTCTACTCACCGAAGAAGGTGTGCCAGATCATCATCGCCTGCTCCATGCTTCATAATTTGGCTTTGCGACACCAGGTGCCTTTTCTGCAGGAGGATGATCCAGATGACGTTGTTGTAGCAGCTGTTGAGCCTGTGGAGCCTGTGGACAGTGATGAGGAGGAAGCTGAGGAAGAAGACAACGACAACAGAGAGTCAGTCATACAGCAATATTTCCAGTGACACACAGGTGAGAACATTTTCATGTTTAACATTACATTAACTTTCACACGTCTACCTCTATCCTGTCTGTTGATTTCAACCAGTATTTGGTAACTGAGTTGCACCTTTCCATTACGGTTTCACAGGTGTGGTTACCAACGTGTCATGTGTTTACATCCTTCAAGGACTTGTGATGTGTAACAAAGGTATGTTAGCCTTACAATAGGAAACGCATTATGACACTGTCATTGATAATACTTATTTACTAAATCACAGACTGACTCAAGATTGTTTTGTGTTTCAAGGGTGTTTATTGAAGTGCTCAGAAATGGGAGGGGGTTGTAAAATGAGGATGGGTGATGGCAGAGGAATGTCCATGGCAGAGTCCAGTCTATTAGTCTCACAGGTGCACTGCCCATCTGGGCATAGGAAGTGGAGCTGGGGCAGTTTAAGTATGGACAGGGTAACATGGTGGGACAGTGGGAGGACAAACAGGGTGGTCTCATTTCCTGGAGGGGGTCTTGCCATCTTGCTCTGTCCTGTTACTGGATCTCAGGGACCGCTTGCGTGGTGGTTGTCCGTCTGCAGGTGGTGGGGTGCTGGTGTGGTGGTCCTGTGGTGGGGCATCCTGTCCACTAGTGCCGGCGGAGGTGGTGGGCAGTTCATCGTCCTGGCTAGTGTCAGGGGCCCCTTGGAGTGCCACGGTGTCCCTCAAGGTCTGCTGTATGTCCTTCAGCACCCCTACGATGGTGCCCAAGGCAGAGCTGATGGTCCTGAGCTCCTCCCTGAACCCCAAATACTGTTCCTCCTGCAGGCGCAGGGTCTCCTGCAACTTGTCCAGGACCGCCGCCATCGTCTCCTGGGAGTGGTGGTATGCTCCCATGATGGAGGATAGGGCCTCGTGGAGAGTGGGTTCCCTTGGCCTGTCCGCCCCCTGTCGCACAGCAGCCCTCCCTGTTCCCCTGTGTTCCTGTGCCTCTGTCCCCTGGACCGTGTGCCCACTACCACTGCCCCAGGTCCCTGTTGTTGTTGGGGTGGTGGGTTATCCTGGGTTCCCTGTAGTGGTGGACACACCGCTGATTGACCTGTCCTGGGTAGGGAGGTTTGGGATCGCCGGGTGGGTGCTGTGCTGGTGTTACCAGAGGGTGGAAGGTCGGTGTTGGGCTGTGCCTGTGCAAGGGGAACCGACTGTCCCGAGGCACACGATGGTCCGGGCTGGTCATCAGGATCCAGTAGGGCAGAGCTGCTATCGTCACTGTGGGCCTCTTCTGGGGGTGGAGTGGTGTTGTCTGGAACCTCTGGTGTGGTGACAGTCCTTCGGGTTCCTGCAGGGGCATAAGAGCATGATTATTGCATGTGTGTGTGTAATGGTGTGCAATGGGTGGGTGAGCGTGTACCCCAGTGCAAGCATTCCTGTGTGGGAGCTTGTGTAATGGTGGTTTAGGGGGTTGTATGGGTATGTGCTGTGGGCATGCTTTAGTGCTGGGTGTCCATGCTTAGTTGTGTCATGCAGGGCTTGGTGTTGGGATGTGTGGTTTGTGTTATTAGTACATTAGTGAGGAGTTGGAGTGATAGGGGAGGGTGTGAGGGTGAGGGTGTGTGATTGCATGCAGGTAGGGTGGGGGATATGATAGTTAAGATTTGACTTACCAGTGTCCCATCCTCCACCGACTCCTGCGAGGCCCTCTAGATGCATGATGGTCAAGACTTGCTCCTCCCATGTTGTTAGTTGTGGGGGAGGAGGTGGGGGTTCGCCGCCAGTCCGCTGAACCGCGATGTTGTGCCTGGAGACCATTGAACGCACCTTCCCCCGTACGTCGTTCCACCTCTTCCTGATGTCCTCCCTATTTCTTGGGTGCTGTCCCACGGCGTTGACCCTGTCCACGATTCTTCGCCATAGCTCCATCTTCCTGGCTATTGATGTGTGCAGTACCTGTGAGCCAAATAGCTGTGGCTCTCCACCATGACCCTGAGCTCCTCCTCGGAGAAGCGGGGGTGTCTTTGGCGTGACATGGGGTGGTGTGTGTGATGTGTGGGGCGGTGTGAGTGTTGATGTGTGTGGTGATGTGTAGTGGTGTGTGGTGTGTTGTGCGTGGATGTGGGTTGGGTGATGGTGTTGTGTGCCTCTGTATGGTGGTGTTGTCTTGGCTGTGCAGTCTCTCTGGCCTTCTCTCGGTAATTGTGGTCGTAGGGGTTTGTGTGTCATGTGGGTGTGTGTTTTATATTGTGTTGGGTGTGTGGGAGTGGTGTTTGTATGTGTATCAGGTGTGTGTATTTTGAATTGTCCAATGTGGCGGTGTTTTGGAGATGTGTGTGTATTTTGAGCGCGGCGGTGTGTACCGCCAATGGAATACCGCAGTTGAAAGACCGCCGCGTGGATTCGTGGGTCGTAATAGCATGGGCGTGTTTCTGTTGGCGTGACGGTGGAGGATTTGTTATCACCAGTTTATCACTGACCTTTGGTGTGGCGGACTTGTGTGGGTGTCTGAATTTCGGCGGATTCCGAGCTGTGGGTCATAATAGCTGTGGCGGTATTCCCCGGCCGCGGCGGTGTATTGGCGGTCTTCTGCACGGTGGTAAGCGCCTTTTACCGCCAATGTTGTAATGAGGCCCTATGTTTTTTATTATCCCACTTGCCTCCTGTAAAATGTTGGCATGAATGATTACCATATATACTTTTGAGGAAACACCTCTCCAATCTGTGCAGATGCTTCATCTTAGATGATCTGATACAATAGTGTCATCAGCACCTTTTCTTAATACACCTCGTTTAGCGAGGGTCAGTTGTACTACTTTCAGCATGAGTGGAGGAGCTGATATTGGATGCACTTGATACTATTTTAACAAGAGAAATAATTCTCCGAATATGGAGGATTGAAATTGAATTGAACGAATAGCCCTGAAGAAGTCCTCTTCTAAGGACTAAACGGGTTGGCTGTTTTCTGCATCAAAGAATTGGACTTTCTACCATTGTTCATTGGGGTGCACCATTACTATTCTAATTGTTCTAAGTTCATTTTTCACAGGACTGCACCTTAGCAGCAGGTGTTGATATGAGTGCACACATAATAATGATAATATAAAAAAAATGTTTTCACTTTTTATTTGAATCTTCAATATATAGTAGGGAACAGGGGTCGGGTGCGTTGAGCTTTAGCCCGCTGCCACTTGTTAGTATAATACTTCATCAGCACCTTGAGGTTCCCATCCTTCCTGGACCACAAACCAGGGCCAGACTGGGAACCCAAAACAGCCCTAGCAAATTTTGTCTGATCAGCCTCCATGGCAAGTGAGCCTGACTACTACAATGGGGCTTGAGGGATTCACCCCCTCAAAGAAAATTTGAAAAAAATGCCAAAAACTGTGCATTGTGCAGAGCAATTTCCATTATATATTTAATTGCATTAGTTTTTAAAACATAGTAAATGATGACCTTACAGTGCACCAGGATACAACAATCTTTATTGGGACTCATCAATGATCCCCTCTCTATCGCCCTCTAACAGTGCCTCTCATCTCTCCATAGCTCCTCTCTCACATGTATTTCATTTGTTTTATAGCGCCTCTCTTACCAGCGTAGGGTGTTGGAGCACTGTACATCACACACACAGACAGGGATAATTAATCATACGTGTGTAAATCAGCATATAAAAAATGTTGCTTAAGACAAAGGGGACTACAAGGTGTAGGATTCTCAAGTCATGCACACCGGGAGTCCTTTTTAAGAGTGCTTGGTCTGTGGAAGCACACAGTTAGGATTCAGAATGTAACACAGTGGTTAGAGTTGACTTTACCAATAACAATTAAGTTCTACCCAAATAAACCCTTGTTACAAAAATTAGAATAAACAAAGGCTGGGAGAAACATAACTGCCTAACCTGTACCATGCAGTTTTTATACAGCTCTTTGATGCTAGTTCATTGCTCACTTTTCTAGATTATGATTGAAATTTATGAACTGCACAGTAACAAAAGGATCTCTATGACAAGAGCAGTAACCCACTGAGCAGTGAACATAAAATACTGTTCTGTGATCCTCATAGTACACGTTCTTTTCAGCAGACATAATAATCTTCTTGGCTACCATACATTCCAAACCTGTCACTAGTCAAAATTCTGATCTATGTCCAGCAGGTACGTTAACACCAGAGTTATATTGCCACTTTTATTGTTGCCTGAAAACAATTGTATATCCTAGGAACTCCGCTGTGGTTTTAAACTTGCTGCACTGCTACAAAACCGGGCCACCAGTAACAAAAGCGCCCCCCATCCTTCCAGTCTTCAGGGGAAACAACTGATGTCCGGACCCCCTCCCCCTTTAAGTTTGGCTAGGCCCCCTGGGATGAGGTCCCCAGGGACAATATCAGCCCAGGAGGAAGACTGTGTGCCCCTCTTTAGTAATCGGCCTTTCCCAGGGGATAAGGTTCCTGGGCCAAAATCAGCCGGAGGAGGGGGGCTGAGTGTCCCCTCCCCCTTATTAACTTTGGTCAGGCCCCAGGGGATGGGGTTACCAGACAGAAATCAGCCCAGGGAGGTTGGGCTAAGTGTCCCTCCTTCCCCATAAATATAATGGTGGACCCGGTCCTGGTAGGGGGGCCATGTACCCCTGGGCTCTGGGGAATGGGATCCCCCAGGCCAAAATCAGCCCAGGGAGGGGGGCATGTTCCCTACTCCCCCCAAAAATGTGCTGGGCCCTGGGGTCCCAGCGCTAAAATCAGCCCAGGGAGGTAGGCTGCATGCCTCCTACCCCCTTCAGGATATAGCCGGGCTACGGGAAGAGGAGCTACGTCCCCTCTCTCCCATAAATATTATGGCGAGACCTAAGGGATAGGGTCCCTGGGACCAAAGGTGGCCTGGGAGTGGGGCCTTGTGCCCCCTCCCCCTAAAACGTATTCAGGGCAACAGGGGATGGGGTCACAGGGGCTCAAAGAGGCTCCTGGGTTGGCTGCCTTTAAGGGGCTGGTCACAGGGACTGACCACCGGCCAGGCCTTGTGGCCAACCTCTTGCTGTGCTAGGCCGAAGGCGTGTGCGGAGTTGTGTTGGCTGCAAGTCGAGGGTTGGCCGAAGGTCTTGAACAGTGACATTAATGTATGGTAATTAAATATTACTTTACGTTAAAAAAAAAAAGGAATTCACTAATAAAAACTAAGGTGCAGGGACATTACAGTTAGAAAACAGAATTTAAAAAAACTTAGAAATGTACTTAAAAAACCAAAGGTTACAGGGATGTTATAGTTAGGTTCAGATTTTACACACGTAAAACAATAGAAATTCTGCAGTTATAATTATACTTATCTCAAGGAACTATAACTTTTGCCCTAAGGTAACCATAACTCACCCCCTAGCCATGCACTGCTAATTAGCTCATGTAATACATCAATCATGACATCTTCTATGACATCATTGATAACATCACTGAAACATTTGCAATACAAATAGTCATAAGAAAACTGTGCATGGCAGAGGCGCGAGTTACAGCTACCTTATGGCGCATATTATAGTTTCTTTAGATAAGCATAACTATAACTGCTGAATTTCTATGTTTTTGTGTGTGTAAAGGGAAGTAGGAGAGTGTAAATAGGGTGTAAACCCTGGAGTACTGTTCATAAAGATGTCTGGTGCTGGGGACCGCCGGGGTACTTTCGGGGAAAAAAAACGACTCCAAGAGCTTTGAGTGTGTTTTTACCAGTATGTAAAGTCCCTAAATAAAACTTGTAACTGGGGGAACGGTGTCCCACAATAAATTCTGTAGTACATATACACAGACTTTATACAATATCAGAAGAAAATCATATAGGAAGCAACAAACACAATCAAGAATTGGTCTGATATCCAAAATGATTCTGAGAACCTGATCACACAGGTTGTTGTCAAAAGAGTCTTAAAGTCGAGGGAGATGGGGCTCCAGGACCCAGTGACATACCAGGGTCTCCCTTCAAACCTGATGTAGAGTTTTAGCCCATCTGTTTACCTCCAGTATATGAAGCTTGAATCTTGGACGCACACATGCCCCAATCATGGTGTGGGTTTACTTTGCAACCAATCACAAGAAGGGCAACAATGCAGATCCAGCAAACTATCAATTAATGTGAAGTGGATTGGAGGATGAGTCTAAAAAAGATAAAAAATAATTATCTTTCAATAGACTGGGTTAAGGCAAAAGTTGTCCACCATAGACAATATTGTAGCTCTGTCTTCTACGTCACACCGCACCCCCCTGTTTTCTTGACCACCCCTGTTCCCATGGTTTGTGGACTGCTCCACAGACTCTGATGGAGTGGACCAACAAATACAACGGGGAAAAGAACAAAATGGGGCATACCACAAGCGCTACTCACTGCATCTGTCTCCATTTATTCTAAACATAGTTCATAATAAGATTGGATGGGGAGACAAAGGTGGTCATTACAACCCTGGCAGTCGGTGTTAAAATGGCGGTAAAACCGCCAACAGGCCGGCGGTAAAAAAAATGGAATCGCGACCGTGGCGGAAACCGCCAACATAGACAGCCACTTTAACACTCCGACCACCACGGCGGTACAAACAAACACCGCGGCGGTCACCGCCAACAGACAGGCGGAAGACAAGGTTCCGCCCACTGTATTAAAACAGTCCAATCCGCCACATTTTCCGGGGTGGATTCACCGCGAACAAAAACACGGCAGAAACAGGACTTGGAAGGGAAAACGCTCACCTCTACACACCCCACGAGGAATCAGGACGCCATGGAACAAGAGCTCCAGATACTGCCAGCCTTTATCTTCCTACTTCTCTACCAGGAACAACAAAGACGGCGGCGAAGACCACGGTGAGTACTGCACCTACGACACAGGGGAGGGGGGAGGGAAAAAAGAGTGACACACACACACGCAACACTCCCACCCCCACCCTCACCCACTACAACACACACACAAGTACATGTTGATACATTACATTAACAACCCCCAACTACCCCTGGAAGAATGCAAGGACAAAAGGGAATGAGTTGAACATTTGTAATCTATTCAAGAACAGTAATCAAAAATATATACATTCATATACATATATTTACATTTGAAACAAATATATACACCAAGAATACAAGTCCAAGGTATTCCACCATCATAGTCCGTGGACCACTGGGCCCAAAATGCATGGGCGAGGCCCACACTCGATACCCGATCAAAACGGAGAGAACACTGCAGGGGCATCAGATAGAAATACAACAGGCACCTCAGGGGGAAGGGAAGGGAGGGCACCTCAGCCGGATGAGTGCACGACACCAGATCCACGAGGGGGCTCCATGCCCATTGATGTATCCTGGGGAGTGCAAAGCCACAGTCTCTCAAGTCTCTCAAGTGGGTGGTTTGCCCACTGCTTTATCCTGGGGAGTGCAAAGCCACAGTCTCTCAAGTGGATGCCTTTTTCCACTGGTTCTGGAGGGGGCTTTGTGCCCAGAGTGCTTCATCCTGCCAAGGACTGAGGTAGTGGATGCCTTTCTCCACTGGTTCTAGAGGGGGCTTTGTGCCCAGAGTGCTTCATCCTGCCAAGGACTGAGGTAGTGGATGTGAATCTCCACTGGTTCTGGAGGGGGCTTTGTGCCCAGAGTGCTTCACCCTGCACGTGGCGGCCGCAGTAGCATCGGAAACTTTGGCGCTCACTGATCTGCGGTGCTTGTTGCGGCAGTGTCCTGTTCAGCTGTGCTGGTGGCGGCGGTGTCCTTGGCAGCGGTGCTTGTGGCGGCGGTGTCCTTGGCAGCGGTCATGTTGCGGCGGGGTCCTTGGCGTGGTGCTTGTGGCGGCAGTGTCCTTGGCAGCTGTGCTTGTGGCGGCGGTGTCCTTGGCAGCGGTGCTTGTGGCGGTCTTGTCCGCCGTGCAGGTTTTCCCAGACTTGCCTTTTTTAGTGTGCCCCTTCCCCTCCTTGGATAGTGGTGCAGCTGTCTCCACACTCCCAACTGTACCCCTGGGAGAGGCTTTGTTAGTAGATTTTTTTCCCCTCTCCCGCCGGGCACTGGCCAACTTTTTGTACTTTTGAGGTGGGGGACTGTCCGTTCTCTGGCTCCTTGGCACACTGGCTGCCCTGCTGCCTGGCGCACTCCAGAAGCCGGTTACTACTGGCACCACTGTTCCTGCTGCTGTTGTGGCTGAGGCGCTGGGTTGGGAACTGAGGAGGCGGGCCCCAGGAGACTGAAGGGGTGGGGGAGGTGAGGGGAAGAGGTCAAGGTTGGACAGGAAAAGTTTTTTGGACACAATGAGACGGGTAGATGGAGGGGGTTTGGGAGTGGAGGAAGAGGTAGTGGTTGTAGGAGGTGTACGTTTGGTGACTTTGGGTGAAGGTGCATGGGCTGGAGGCTGTCGTGAGGCTGTTGGGTGGGTGTGTGGCTGCGTTTGTGTACCTTGGGAGGTGGGCTCACAGACACACTAGGAGAGGACACAGGGGATGTGTGAATGGTAGTGGGGGTGGTGACTGCACGTAAGCGGGTGTGGTGGTGGGTGTGCTGGCGATGGAGGTAGTGTCTGACGATGTAGTGCATGCAGGTGTGAGTGGAGACGAGACTGGGAGGGAGGAGGGGGACGAGGAGGAGGGGGACACAGTGGAGGCAGTGGCTGTTGGTATGTCTGCATGTGTATGATGCTTGTGTGAGTGCCTGTGGGATGTGTGGTGCTTATGTTTGCCTGAGCTTCCCTTGTGTGTTGACGTGTGTACATGCTGGTCTGATGGTGTGCTTGGGATAGGCTGAGGTACAGGGTTTTGGGTCTGGGTGGAGGAAGTTGGAGGGGGGAGGCTGGACACAGGGACAATGGCTGTCATCAGGGCTGAGTCCAGAGTCTGAAAAGCTCGCAGATGGGCTGCCTGACCAGAATGAATGCCCTCCAGGTATGCATTGGTCTGTTGCAACTGCCTCTCTACACCCTGGATGGCATTCAAAATGGTAGACTGCCCAACACTGAGGGACCTGAGGAGGTCAATGGCCTCCTCACTGAGGGCAGCAGGGCTGACTGGGGCAGGGCCTGCGGTGCCTGGGGTGAAGGAGATGCCCACCCTCCTGGGTGAGCGGCCACTGGGCAAACGCTGAGGGGCTGCTGGGAGGGCGGTGCTGGTAGGGGGGGTGGCGGCTGTACCTGTAGATGCGGGGGCACAGAGGGGCCCGCCACCACAAGGCAGCTCCCATCAGAGGAGGAGTCCGTGTCGCTGGTCTCAGCTCCTGACCCCGCTGTGGAGCTCCCCTCGCCCTCCGTCCCACTGGTGAATTCTGACTCCGTTGTGTCGCCCTCCAGGGCCATGTGGGATGCAGCTCCCTCTTGCTCCGGTACCACTGCTCCTCCACCTGATGATGCTAATGCACACAAGCACAGGGAGACCACAAAAAGGGGGGGAAGACAGAAGAAAGACATGTTGAGTGCATGCAATACCACTACTGTTGGCGGACACTACAGACACAGAAGCCCCCTGCACTACGCCGTGCACTTGGAGTTCCCTAATTAATCACAGGGACATGGGTTCCAAGGCTATGCCCGATTGCTGCACACATGGAAGTCCCAGGAGCCTGACTAGGTGTAGTTGGCTCTGTACACAGGTGGGGTGGGGTGCCACAGGGCCTGCCTTAAGAGGGGACTTTGCCTACTAAACTCACACTGGCCTAGGAGAACTCACAGCCCACCTCCCCCACCCAGACACCTACAATGCACGTTGAATCAGCTGAATGAGAGTGTACTCACCCCTTGTGGCTGCTGTGATGCCCTCAAGTGCTCATCCAACTCTGGGTACGCCACCGGCAGTATCCGGAGAATCAGGGGGGTCATGGTGCGATGGGCACCCCTCCCACGTTGGGAGGCCATCCCCAGCTGGGCCTCCGCCGTCTTCTTGCTCCAGCGGCGAATGTCATCCCATCTTTTCCGGCAGTGGGTGCTCCGTCTGTGGTAGACTGTAGGAAAGTACAATTTTGCCTGGCATGTTACCCCCATATTTCACTGTATATATGTTGTTTTAGTCTATGTGTCACTGGGACCCTGCCAGGCAAGGCCCCAGTGCTCATAAGTATGTGCCCTGTATGTGTTCCCTGTGTGATGCCTAACTGTCTCACTGAGGCTCTGCTAACCAGAACCTCAGTGGTTATGCTCTCTCTGCTTTCCAAATTTGTCACTAACAGGCTAGTGACTAAATTTACCAATTCACATTGGCATACTGGTACACCCATACAATTCCCTTGTATATGGTACTGAGGTACCCAGGGTATTGGGGTTCCAGGAGATCCCAATGGGCTGCAGCATTTCTTTTGCCATCCATAGGGAGCTCTGACAATTTGTACACAGGCCTGCCACTGCAGCCTGCGGTAAATAACGTCCACGTTATTTCACAGCCATTTACCACTGTACTTAAGTAACTTATAAGTCACCTACATGTCTAACCTTCACCTGGTGAAGGTTGGGTGCAAAGTTACTTAGTGTGTGGGCACCCTGGCACTAGCCAAGGTGCCCCTACATCGTTCAGAGCAAATTCCCCGGACTTTGTGAGTGCGGGGACACCATTACACACGTGCACTATACATAGGTCACTACCTATGTATAGCGTCACAATGGTAACTCCGAACATGGCCATGTAACATGTCTAAGATCATGGAATTGTCACCCCAATACCATTCTGGTATTGGGGGGACAATTCCATGATCCCCCGGGTCTCTAGCACAGAACCCTGGTACTGACAAACTGCCTTTCCGGAGTCTCCACTACAGCTGCTGCCAACCCCTCAGACAGGTTTCTGCCCTCCTGGGGACCAGGCAGATCTGGCCCAGGAAGGCAGAACAAAGGATTTCCTCTGAGAGAGGGTGTTACACCCTCTCCCTTTGGAAATAGGTGTGAAGGGCTGAGGAGGAGTAGCCTCCCCCAGCCTCTGGAAATGCTTTGATGGGCACAGATGGTGCCCATCTCTGATTAAGCCAGTCTACACCGGTTCAGGGATCCCCCAGCCCTGCTCTGGTGCAAAACTGGACAAAGGATAGGGGAGTGACCACTCCCCTGACCAGTACCTCCCAGGGGAGGTGCCCAGAGCTCCTCCAGTGTGTCCCAGACCTCTGCCATCTTGGAAACAGAGGTGTTGGGGGTCACACTGGACTGCTCTGAGTGGCCAGTGCCAGCAGGTGACGTCAGAGGCTCCTTCTGATAGGCTCTTACCTCTCTTGGTAGCCAATCCTCCTTCCTTGGTAGCCAAACCTCCTTTTCTGGCTATTTAGGGTCTCTACTTTGGGGAATTCTTTAGATAACGAATGCAAGAGCTCATCAGAGTTCCTCTGCATCTCCCTCTTCACCTTCTACCAAAGGATCGACCGCTGACTCCTCAGGACACCTGCAAAACCGCAACAAAGTAGCAAGACGACTACCAGCAAAATTGTAGCACCTAATCCTGCCGGCTTTCCCGACTGTTTCAAGGTGGTGCATGTTCTGGGGGTAGCCTGCCTTCACCCTGCACCAGAAGTTCCGAAGAAATCTCCAGTGGGTCGACGGAATCTTCCCCCTGCTAACGCAGGCACCAAAAGACTGCAACACTGGTCCTCTGGGTCCCCTCTCATTCTGACGAGCGTGGTCCCTGGAACATAGCAACTCTGTCCAAGTGACTCCCACAGTCCAGTTACTCTTCAGTCCAAGTTTGGTGGAGGTAAGTCCTTGCCTCCCCATGCTACACTGCAAAGCTGTGTACCGCGTGATTTGCAGCTGCTCCAGCTTCAATGCACTCTTCCAGGATTTCCTTCATGCACAGCCAAGCCTGGGTCCTGCAGTGCACAACCTTCTGGGTTGTCCTCCGGCGTCGTGGGAATCCCTTTTGTGACTTTGCGTGGACTCCGGTTCACTCTTCTTCTAAGTGCCTGTTAATGTACTTCTGAGGGTGCTGCCTGCTTTTGTGAGGGCTCCCTGAGTTGCTGGGCGCCCCCTCTGTCTCCTCCTCCAAAAGACGACATCCTGGTCCCTCCTGGGCCACAGCAGCACCCAAAAACCTTTACCACAACCCTTGCAGCTAGCAAGGCTTGTTTGCAGTCTTTCTGCGTGGGAACACCTTTGCAAGCTTCATTGCGACGTGGGACATCCGTCTTCCTAAGGAGAAGTTCCTAGTCCTCTTCTTTCTTGCAGAACTCCAAGCTTCTTCCAACCGGTGGCAGCTTCCTTGCACCTTCAGCTGGCATTTCCTGGGCTCCTGCCCACTCTCGACACTGTCACGACTATTGGACTTGGTCCCCTTGTTTTACATGTACTCAGTTCCAGAAATCCACTGTTGTTGCATTGCTGGTGTTTGTTCTTCCTGCAGAATCCCCCTATCATGACTTCTGTGCGCTCTGGGGGTAGTAGGTGCACTTTACACCTACCTTTCAGGGTCCTGGGGTGGGGTATTTTTCTAACCCTCACTGTTTTCCTACAGTCCCAGCGACCCTCTACAAGCTCACATAGGTCTGGGGTCCATTTGTGGTTCGCATTCCACTTTTGGAGTATATGGTTTGTGTTGCCCCTATACCTATGTGCTCCTATTGCAACCTATTGTGATTCTACACTGTTTGCATTACTTTTCTTGCTATTACTTACCTAATTTTGGTTTGTGTACATATATCTTGTGTATATATCTTATCCTCTCACTGAGGATACTCACTGAGATACTTTTGGCATATTGTCATAAAAATAAAGTACCTTTATTTTTAGTAACTCTGAGTATTGTGTTTTCTTATGATATTGTGCATATGATATAAGCGGTATAGTAGGAGCTTTACATGTCTCCTAGTTCAGCCTAAGCTGCTTTGCCATAGCTACCTTCTAAGCTGCTAGAAACACCTCTTCTACACTAATAAGGGATAACTGGACCTGGCACAAGGTGTAAGTACCTCTGATACCCACTACAAGCCAGGCCAGCCTCCTACATAGACCCCCAGGGTCCGGACTTCCTTGGCGATGCCACGCCAAATATCGTTCTTCTGGTGGGCGGTGACCTACAGGAATAGTACAGTGGAAAAGGAGAAGATATAACTGTCCGCACCGTCACAGTCATTGGCCCGCATCCCTACCCTTGCCATGACACACATGCACTCACCGTCGTTTCATGCAGGCCTCATTCTCCCCCCATCTTTCATCCACACCACTCCAAACAGGCATTGCCCATACAGCATGCTCACAGTGTACTCAGCTGTTTGTCTGGAGGACCATAGACTAGCGTGTACTGGGGGAGGACCCCATCCACTAGTTTCTCCAACTCCTCCGTGCTGAAGGCAGGGGCCCTTTCCCCAGACACACGAGCCAATGTCTCTTCCAGACTGAGGTCACAGCAGCACTTGCAGTGTAGGTCCTCCCTTGTCGAAGATCAGGAATCAAGTGATAGTACAGACAGAAAATGACGGTGACAGTCACCACTGCCGTGCATCGTCATTGGCTCCTGGGACCCATAGGGTCCAATGTTAACCAATGCAGGATTGTGCCACGGTCTTCGACCGATTACCGCGACGGTGTACAATGCCAGCGCAGTTACCTCATATCCCCTTGTCCCACATTACAGGTCAGGCAGCCGTCATTTCAGGGGGCCACATGGCATTATTTTTTACTGCGTCACACATATCTAGGTGTGGCTTAAACACTAATACAGCCATATGTCACTTTTAAAACATTTTCCGATTACGTTGGGTTTACCTACCTCAGTGTTGGTTGACTCTCTGCTCGCTGTTCTCCTCCATAGAGCACGTTCGCTGGGGCAGGTGAGGAGATGGCGGCTTCCTCCGGTGTACAGACCGCTGGTGGACCTGTCGACAATGGAGGAGCGACATGTAATTATCACCTACAGACTTGATCGTACCACAATCCTGGAACTGTGTGCCCAGTTGGAGCCAGACCTGATGTCAGCTATCCACCATCCCACAGGAATCCCCCCCTCTAGTGCAGGTGCTGTCAGTTTTTCAATTCCTGGCAAGTGGGTCTTTTCAGACAACAGTGGCCATCGCATCAGGGATGTCCCAGCCTATGTTCTCCAACGTGTTGTCCAGAGTTTTGTCTGCCCTGCTGAAACACATTCGCAGCTACATCGTTTTCCCTCAAGTGGAGGATTTGCCTACAGTGAAAGGTGACTTCTATGCCCTGGGACATATACCCAACATCATAGGTACCATTGATGGGACACATGTGGCCTTGGTACCCCCCCGCAGGAGTGAACAGGTGTACCGGAAGAGTTACCATTCTATGAATGTGCAGATGGTGTGTTTGGCAGACCAGTACATCTCCCATGTGAATGCCAAATGTCCTGGCTCAGTGCATGACGCTTACATTCTGCGGAATAGCAGCATCCCTTATATGATGGGGCAACTCCAGAGGCACCGTGTGTGGCTATTAGGTGAGGACATGGACCCAATACAGTGTGACTAGGTGTCTGGGTCTGGGGATGTCCCTAAGAGTTAGTGTGTGTCTAACAGTTGTCCCTCGACATTTGCAGGTGACTCTGATTAACCCAACCTCTCATGGCTACTCACCCCAGTGAGGAATCCCAGGACAAGGGCAGAGGAACGCTACAATGAGGCCCATGGGCGGACTAGGAGGATTATAGAGAGGACCTTTGGCCTCCTGAAGGCCAGGTTCCGGTGCCTCCATATGACAGGTGGTTCCCTATTCTACTCACCAAAGAAGGTGTGCCAGATCATCGTGGCCTGCTGTGTGCTTCACAACTTGGCTTTGCGATGACAGGTGGCTTTTCTGCAGGAGGATGGTCCAGATGGAGGTGTTGTGGCAGCTATGGAGCCTGTGGACAGTGAAGACGAGGAAGCAGAAGAAGAGGACATAGACAACAGAAACACAGTGACCCAGCAATACTTCCAGTGAGACACAGGTAAGAAGACAACACTGCCTGCTACATCTGATTTAATTCTTCTACCTCTCATCTGTCTGTCATTTTCACCCAGTGTATGGACACTGAGTTGTCACTTTCCCTTTCGATTTCACAGATGTGGGTCCCACTGTGTGACCTCTGCTTTGTTTCCGCATGGACTAGAGCTGTGTGACATAGGTATGTTGACATTACATTTGATATAGCATTTTGCCACAGTTATTGCTAATACACATTTTCGAAAGCACAGACTGACTCCTGATTGTTTTGTGATTTAAGGGTGTTTATTTAAGTGCAAAATAGTGGAGGGGGTTGTAAAATGGTCAGGGGTGATGGTGGAGGAATGTCCATGGCAGAGTCCAGTCTATTAGTCTCACAGGTGCATTGTACAAAGGGGCATAAGAAGTGGAGCTGGGGCAGTTGATGGATGGACAGGGTGACAAAGTGGGACAGAAGGATGACAATCAGGGTGGTCTCATTCCTTGGTGGGGGTCTTGGCATTGTTCTCTGTCTTTGTCCTGGATCTCAGGGACTGCTTGCGAGGTGGTTCTCCATCTGCAGGGGGTGGGATGCTGGGGTCGTGCTCCTGTGGCGGTGCCTCCTGTCCACTAGCGCCGGCAGAGGTGGTGGGCAGTTCATCATCCAGGCTAGTGTCAGGGGCCCCTTGTTGTGCCACAGTGTCCCTGCTGGTGTTGACGGGTTCCTTCAGCACCCCTACAATGGTGCCCAGGGTGGAATTGATGGATTTGAGTTCCTCCCTGAACCCCAAATACTGTTCCTCCTGCAGGCGCTGGGTCTCCTGAAACTTGGCCAGTACCATTGCCATCATCTCCTGGGAATGGTGGTAGGCTCCCATGATGTTGGAGAGGGCCTCGTGGAGAGTGGGTTCCCTGGGCCTGTCCTCCCCCTTTCGCACAGCAACCCTCCCAGTTCCCCTGTTTCCCTGGGCCGTTGTCCCCTGAACCGTGTGCCCACTACCACTGCCCCCAGGTCCCTGGTGTTGTTGAGTTGGTAGGTTAGCCTGGGTTCCATGTAGTGGTGGACACACTGCTGCTCGATGTGTCCTGGGGACAGAGGTATGGGCCTGCTGGGTGGGTGCTGTGCTGGTGTTTCCAGAGGGGGAGGCTCTGTTGTGGCTTGTGCCAGTGTGAGGGGAACCGACTGTCCCGAGGTCCCAGATGGGCTGGGCTGGTCATCTAGATCCAGTTGGACAGAGCTGCTGTCATCACTGTGGGCCTCTTCTGAGGGTGGAGTGGGCATGTCTAGACCCTCCTGTCCGGTGACATTGGGTAGGGGTCCTGCAGTGGTGTAAAAGCATGATTATTGCATCTGTGTGTGCCATGGGTGGGTGACCCTGTAGCCCAGTGCTTGCATTCTTGTGTGGGACCTTGTGTGATAATGGTTTAGGGGGGTGTATGGGTATGTGCAGTGGACATGCTTTGGTGATGGGTGTCCATGCTTTGGTGTTACATTCAGGGCTTGGGTTTGTGATGTGTGGTTTGTGATATTGGGACTTATGTGAGGAGTTGGAGTGATGTGGGTGAGGGCGAGGGTGGGGGTATGTGATAGCATGCAGGTAGGGTGGGGGATATGGTAGTTAAAGGTTTGACTTAGCAGAGTCCATTCCTCCAGCTACTCCTGCAAGGCCCTCAGGATGTAGTATAGCCAAGACCTGCTCCTCCCATGTTGTTAGTTCTGGGGGAGGAGGTGGGGCTCCGCCGCCAGTCCTCTGAACCGCGATGTGGTAACTTGAAACCACGGGAACGAACCTTCCCCCGTAGGTCGTTCCACCTCTTCCTGATGTCATCCCTAGTTCTTGGGTGCTGTCCCACTGCGTTGACCCTGTCCACGATTCTGCGCCATAGCTCCATCTTACTAGCTATGGTGGTGTGCTGCACCTGTGATCCGAATAGCTGTGGCTCAACCGGACGATTTCCTCCACCATGACCCTGAGCTCCTCCTCAGAAAACCTGGGGTGTCTTTGCGGTGCCATGGGGTGGTGTATGTGATGTGTGGGGTGGTGTGGGTGATGTGTGGGGTGGTGTGTGATGTGATGTGTGGAGTGATATTTAGAGGTGTGTTGTGTGAGATGTGTGGATGTTGTGTGAGTGATGGTGGAGAGTGCCTGTGGATACTATTATTCTTTCTGGTGGTGTCTCTCTCTGGCCTTCTGTTGCAATTGTTGTCGTAAGGGTTTGTGGGTGATGTGGGTGTGTGTTTTATAGTGTATTGAGTGTGTGGGAGTGGTGTGTGTATGTGTATCAGGTGTGTGTATTTGGAATTGTCCAATGTGGTTGTGTTTTGTAAATGTGTGTGTATTTTGAGCGTGAGTGTGTACTGCCAGTGGAATCCCGCTGTTGAAAGAACGCCGCGTGGATTCGTGGGTTGTGATAGTGTGGGCGTATTCCTGTTGGTGTGATGGTGGAGGTTTTGTTATCGCCAGTTCATCACTGACCTTTGGTGTGGCGGACTTTTGTGGGTGTCTAGATTTTGGCGGATTCCGAGCTGTCGGTCATAATGGCAGTGGCGGAATTCCACGGCCGCGGCGGTGTGTTGGCGGTCTTCTGCACGGCGGTAAGCGGCTTTTACCACCAATGTTGTAATGACCCCCAAATTTTCAGAATGGATCTATACAAAAAAGGCCTTAAACAAAGATGTGTCCTGGTCCCTCTATTGTTCAATCTTCATACTGCCGACCTCGGAAGGGCACTGACTACAGCCAACCCATTTCTATCTAGGATTGGGCCACAGAGGATTCAGATCCTTCAACATGCAGATGATTTGGTTATCCTAAATTAGACGGCCGGCAGTGGATGAACTAAATGAATACAACTTAGACAATAAGTTGGTGGCCAATGTGAACAAAACCAGGGTGATGGACTTTGGGAGATTTAGGATCAAATGTAAGCAATTGTGGCACTTGTGCCAGGTAAAGATATCATACACATCAACATATAATCATTTGGGATCTGGATATCTTCGTACCAGCAAGCCAAATATTCAACTAATGATGATTAAGAAAAAACACTAATAATCTCATTTTTGCACTGTGGAGATTAAACACATACCTTCACAGTCTGTCAACAGAAGCCTTTATCAGGGTCACAGAAGGCAGACCTACTAGTAACGATTTCCTACGGCCACCAGGCTTATCCATCAAAATTTCCACCAGCTTTAGACAAATTGCAATGTATAGAATACACAAGGATATGCCAACCACAACATTATACCCGCTGCTCTAAGATGCACCTGGACTTGTTATTGCTCTCGCAGGGCCTAGAGTGCAATTCTTCCTTTATCAAATACCATCATCTAGTTATGCACACCAAACCTGGCTAAATTAAGATGGTTTTACAAGAGTTATATGAGGCAGAAGATACCACGTGATCCACGTGTTTACCTACTGCTAACAAACAATTAGAATTGAACAAGGACATTCTCACAAGTAAAGCCCTCTCTTTCCCAGAATTAAAGAATATTTTTTTTAAAAAGCAAGGGCCTCATCTCCAAGGAATGGCGCACAGCAGTGCCGTAAGCAACCTTGCTGCACTGAGCTGCGTAATTTCCAAAGCACAGGGTTGTGCCATATTTAAAAGAATACAGGGCATCCCTGTATTTTCCCCTGTGCCGGCATTAAATTAGCTGTCTAACATCAACACAGCCATCCTTGCACAAAAACAATAATTAATGGTGATTTGCTGCTTCTATGTGTGCCGCAGAAAAAATGAGGAGAGATAAAAGTATTCCTCCTCGTCGTGCCACTCTAATGCCAACCCTAGAGTGACGTTAGTTTTTGGCGCTGCCTCAGGTTTACGATGTCTCGTAAATCTGAGGCAGTGTCAAAAAGCAATGGGTGTTGCGTGTGGTGCAACCACCCATTCCACGCCCCTTAGCCACAGAAAACTGCGTTGGGGAGGCTCATATCTACATGGTCACTTTAAAGCAGGAAAAGTGGTTTTAGCGCCGCCTTGTAGATATGGTCCACTGCACAGCGCCACCGGAGTGTCGCAAAAAGTGATGCTTCACTGGTGCCAGGGCCTCGTAAATAAGGCCCCAAGTATTTGCGGTACTGAGAAAGACAGAGCTAGTAAACCTTGAATCTCATGGCCATTTCAACTGAAACAAGCTGAGTGCAGTGTTACTTAAAGGACGCACTAAGCGGGCGGCCATAAACGACATGTTCTGAGCAAAATTTATGGTCCTGTCCAACAATGGCTATAGATAGAACTGAAGAAACATGGTTAATGTCACTAATCTATGTAGATTTGTCAACTATATAAGAGACACTGGGCCAGATATATGAAGTTTAATGCAATGTATGACAGGTTGTTTGACACTGTTAGCTTTTTGCAATATTCATGAGGCAGGTCGCAATTTGTGATACATTGTGAATGGTTACAATCACAGGGATGGTGGCCTGCTGGGGTCAGCAGACCACCATGTCTGTGATTGCTTTTTAAATAAAGCAATCTTTTTTTTGTAATGCAACCAGTTTTCTTTAAAGGAAAACGGGCTGCATTACAAAAATAAAACTGAAAAGTTTTCTTTTCATTTTTTAAGTATAGGCAGTGGTCCCTGGGACCACTGCTTGCTCTTCAAAAATGTTTGCACCCCCATTCGCAAAGGGGAAGAGGTCCCTTGGGGAACCCTTCCCATTTGCGAATGCCTTACCACCAACTTGAAGTTGGTGGGAACTGCAAATATTTTGCGACTGCAGTCCTGATCTCAAGACATTTTTTCATCCCCCTGTGACCCACTTTTAGGAAGGAACTCCCTAGGCACACCCTTTCCTAATAGTAACTCACAAACCCTATTTTGCGAGTCAGTAATAGGTTACTGACTCACAAAACAAGGTACATGACAAAAACCCGTTTACTGGTCCCAAATGGCCCAACGGGCCATTTGCACCTGGTAAAAGAGCTTCATATATCTAGCCCGACTCACAAAATAGGGATAGTATATGGCAAAAAGCCTTTTACCAGTCTTAAATGGCCCGATGAGCCATCTTGCCCCTGATCTCTATTCAAGCCAATGTTTATAAAACATTGGATATTTTCTTGTATTGAGTCCTTAAAATACTGCCTTCACACCCACAATATTAACAGGGCTAGCTCGGTTCTGGAAACATATAAATATAATATTTAATTAACTTAAATAACCTAAGTTTACCTAACTAATCATCAAGGTAGCTACCCATCTGAAGCAGGAGCTCAAGCAGAAACCATCAGAAGAAGGTGCAATTTCTCAGACGCTTTTTATATTCCTACAATTACCAAAGTTTTAACATTAAATTTTGTTAAAGAAGTAAGGTGCATATTTATACTTTGTTTGTGCCGCATTTGCATCATTTTTTTTACGCAAATGCAGCGGAAACTTAACTCCATATTTATATTTTGATGTTAGACCGGTCACATGAAGTTGGCGCCATTTTTTGGGTGCGCCAACCCATCTTGCGTCAATGAGATGCAAGGTAGGTGTTCCAATCCAAAACATTACGCTATGCCCTTAGCACCATATTTATCCCCCCTGTGCTAAAATGACATACAGGTGGGAGGCGGACTCAAATAATGGTGCTAAGCTTGCTTAGCTCTATTATTTAACACCTGGGTCAGACCAGGCTTTAGGGGACCTGTGTACCCATTTGCATGGCCAAACACCATGGAATGGGCCCTCAGGTGGTCATTCCAAGCCCCAGGAACATCCCCACCCACACCAGAGGGACACCAGGGGATGGGGGACGCCATCCTAAGTAAGTAGGGTAAGTATAGGTAAGTATCATATAATTTTTTTTTTAAGTGCCATTGGGAGCCCTCACATGGGGACCCCTGCATGGCACTGGTGCAATGGCCATGTTCAGGGGACACTGGTCCCCTGTGCTGGCCTTTGGGGTGGTGGGCATGACTTCTGTCTTGCTTTGACGCAAAACCCCTTCACCCCTACCCGACTAGCATCTTTTTTTTTTACGCTAGCCCAAGCTTAGCGGCTTGCAGCATTCCATAAATTTGGCACCCGGCTGGCGCTTTGGAATGACGTAAGCCAGCGGTCAACTTTTTGACGCAAAACTGCGTTAGCGCAGTTTTGCACCAAAAACTATAAATATGGGCCTAAGGATGTTGACACTGGAAGACAGTGATGTCAAATAGGACTTCCTCTCAAGAGGCAATAGTTTAAGTTTAATTTGATGAATTATAACCATTTTTTTCTTAACTTCTGTTTTATAATCTTATCGGCTTTTTTCATTTTAGCTTTTGGGTTGTATTCAATGTAGAAATTGTAAGTAATTGAAAGTAATAAAAACACTACTACAACTACAGTGTACTATTGGTGCTAGTATGGGTCCAACAGTTGTATGGGTCCAACAGTTGGTACCCTATTGTTGTTTACAAACTCCAGTGCCCTTTAATTATGCAATATCTGCCCTAGGTGATTAACTTTTATGTTTTATGGATGCACCAAGGTACCCAGTTTATCTATTGTACGAGGAGGCATCCACTGGGAGCATGGGCACCTTATTTAAGGATCAGGACTCCCATGATCTGACCGTATTCAGTGTCTGCAGCTCATTCCCAACTTCTTGTTCAAATGTTGGCTCAGTTATCAGTCCAGGTTCTGTGGGCTGTAAACAGATGCAGCTCTAGGTCAGGACCATTCCTTTAGATGGTAATCCATGTAGGTCTCAATTACTTGGACAATGGATCTCTGTGCTTCAGCTCCAGTTATGGAAGCTTCTCTGAGGACAGAGCAGCAGCTTCAGCCATGGTTTCTTGTCCCAGTCTTACCCCTGAGGAGAACACCAATGGAGGATCCTATTTCCGCTGCATTCTCTCTCAACTGGAGAGGTAGAATTTGCTTCTGAATTCCAAATGAGACCAACAAAGCTGGCACAACATGGTAAGTAGTTACCTGAAGTTAAGGACAATTATCAAAAATGAGGTATACTTGAATATAAGCATCCTCTAAACTTCTTCTTTCAAGTCAAACAGACTTTCATGAATCTTTGTAGTAATGGTCCTCTGCTTCCTGGATAGTTTGTTTGTTACCGTCCTGCTCCCCTCAATGCTGCCCAGGGAGTCAGTGCCATTGACAACAATGGTACTGCCAGGTTGTTTCAAAGGAGGGGTGTTTGGGGGCACCCACTCTTATAAGCCCTACTCCCTCATACATAGGTTAAAGCTAAAAGAGTGCTTCCTTCTAGTATGGGTTACCCTCATTTAATTAGGACTGTGGTGAAGAAGAGTGGGACCCAATGTGATCAAGATTACCAAAAAGCAATCAGGCAATTCCCAGGCACCATTTGAGGTTAACATATCTTAAAACCATTTGACTGGTCCATTCCCATTTCATAGCCAGCAAAAGAGAGGAGCAAACTCGGGAGGAAGGGAAGTGACAACATAATGTCAACACTTCCATGCAGAAGATACCTGTGCAATACTACTTCCAGGGCAAAAGGGAAGCTGTGCCGGTGTCATGGGTTTTGGGGCAGTGGACAACTGTGGTGGAGAACCCCTGACCTTAAAGGGGTGGGCTGGCCTCTTTGTTCGTCGTGACCGCTCAGCCACCTTCAGCCTTCATCATGCATATGCCCTCCTCTCTAACACTGAAGATAATTAGCCATGGGATTTCAGGTTTCCAATTGTATGATGACCTTGATCATTAGAGTTATGTTCATGTTTTTCTGTGAATTGTGTGTGTGTGCTCTTCAGGTAAACACCGTTGTTAGACCTGCCGCCCTTGGCGTGGTTTTCCCCTAAGCTTTTTGCATTTCCTCATCTTGTTTTCTGAGTTTGTTTTTGTTGGCATTAGGGCCTTATGCACATTACCATTGCTTACAAGGGATAAAGCGTTTGTGCTCTCTCTCTTAAACATGGTAACATTGGCCCACACCTGATTGGCACATCTGATTTACTTGTAAGTCCATAGTAAAGTACTAATACATGCACCCAGGGCCTGTAAATTAAATTCTATTAGTGGGTCTGCTGCAGCATTAATTGTGCCACCCGCTAACATAGCCCTTAAAAAATGTCTTAAGTCTGCCATTACAGCCCATAACACAGCTTTAAACTGTCAAATTAACCTGGCTAAACTAACCTTTTGCCGGATATAAACATTCCTTTTTAATACATATGTCACCCCTAAGGTAGGCCCTATAGGCCCAAGGGGCAGGGTGGATTGTATTTATGAAGTAGGACATGTGGGTTTACGTTTTACATGTCCTGGTACTGAAAAACCCATAGATTCTTTTTTCACTGCACTAAGGCCTATCTTTGGATTGCGAGCAGATAGGAATGTCGTATTTAGACTCAAATGGACTGTAATGTAAAATCCTGCTTATAGGTAACGTCTGATTTTAAGTCACCTTTCTAAAAAATACACTTTTAGAAAGTTGGCATTTTTTTGCCTTAACCATTTAGCACTTGCTGCCAGTGTCCTGAGTCACATGATTGTGAATGGCTCTGCTGTTGGGGTTCGAGTCTTCTTGCCAGACATTGAGACAAAGGGGACTGGGAATAGGCAGGATGAGACATCCTTCCAGGATGGCTTGGGCGGAGCTGTCCCCTGCCCTTCTTAAATTTGCCTCCAGCACACAAAAATTAACCTGACACTGCCTTTTGTCACCTCAGACTCCTTGGAGCCTTGGCAAGGAAAGGGAAGAACTTTCCATAACCAGAGTTGTGGGTAGTATAGGGGATCCACCCACTTCAGAGGCTGGGAATAGGCAGGATGAGACATCCTTCCAGGATGGCTTGCGCGGAGCTGTCCCCTGCCCTACTTAAATTTGCCTCCAGCAACCAGAGTTGTGGGTAGTATAGGGGATCCACCCACTTTAGAGGCTGGCCCTGGGTGTAAATATTGGACCCTTAGAGCAACTCTTCAGTACACTCCTAGACGTATGGAAGACTTCAGAAGGACTGCCTTCACCCCCAAAGGACTGCCCTGTTGCAACTAGAGGACTACCCTGCTGCCTGAAGGCCTGTGTTGATGCTTGGAGGAAAACTGGATCTTCTCCACCAGAACTGACTCCAAGGGCTAGTTGGCTGGCCTCCTGTCTGAGTTACAGGGACATTACAAGCTCCCAGATCCTTGAACCCTGAACCTGGCCTCTGCTGGAGTGAACCTTAACCCCCCTCCAGGTAGTGCCCTCCGGATCTGTATCCTGGTGATGGTGGCACTCCTCAAATAACCTGGACTTAGAACATTTTTCACCAAAAAAATGACACGAGAACCAACAAAGACAGGAACTTACCCTACCAGCCAGCCGATCCGTCCATGGTGCATAGCCAGTCAGACTTACTTCGCGACAGCTACCGCTATGTTCTTCTCTGCAGCAGCAAATCCTGCAATGGTATCTACCCTTGTGATGCTCTCCTTTGTTACAGCCTGCCGCTTCGTTCTACTGGAGATTTCTAACGTCTAAAAAAGTGACTTAGTCCAATGGCTTCCCAAAAATGACTCCTCCTCCTCAGACACCGCATGCTGCCCTGCTGAACTCTACCTTCTCAGAAAATTTTCTTTAAAATGTCTTTATAGTCTGGCGGTAAGCCGACACCGGGCCTGATTCACCGTGTGTATCTGACCCACTCTCTATCACAGTCAACCTTAACTTTTCACTTTTCCCCGGTCATGTGCGACCAGATACCAAGAGCATTGATCTTTTACAAGCTATTTTACACTAAAAACTTTAAAATTTCATAATTTTGGTTCTAAAGATCACGTTTAATTAATTTAGTTGTCATTTAATTATTAAAATGTTCTTGATATTTCTAAATTGGTTTGGGATTTTTCTTGTGTTGTGTTTTCATGTTGTCACTGTGTGTTTGCTGCATAAATACTTTACACAGTGACTCTATGTTAAGCTTGACTGTTTTTGGAGCAAGCTGCCAGAGGGTTTAAGCAAAAGGTTAATTTGGTGACTTTTGTGGTTCACTCTGACAAGGATTGTGTTGTTGCTTGAGTAGGGTTTTCACCCCCTCAGCCAATCAACCAATTTCTTACAACCATTTACAGCCCTCATCAACATCCACAGTTTATGGTTGTTTTTCACCCTAGAGTTGGGTTTTGGGGGCCTTATTTCTGCCACAGGCTAGGGGCTGAAGGGCACCTGTGTGGCTGTTCCAGTCCTATTTGTGGGTACTGGTCCTTATGCCTCACATGGTGGACAAGAGGAGGATGTTACGAGAGACCATGTTGTGGTCTGGTTGTCCAGGCCCATCTCTCAAAAGTTTTGTGTGGTGGGGGGGCACCAGCATAGGCACCTCAGACATGGTTACTGAGTTCAATTAAGATCTGCACCTTGCTCCTGGGCAGGGGAGCAGAGAGAAATATATGGCGTGAGGTCTGGTTGCCCATGGTAGTTAGGGTTTTGTTGGCTGGGGAAGACCATTTTAGAGGCAGATCATGAGTCTATGTGGAAGTTTAGCTCTTTCTTGTAATTGTTGATTGTGTATGGTAAATATTTATGGACATTGATTGATCTGCATGTATTGATTGTCCTAATAAAAAATCCTTTTGTACTATTTCAGTAATAAATATACCCAAAGATGCAATTTTTGTCACACTTGTTCTTGTTTTGCACCACTTGCTGTCCCATGGTAATTCTCCTATAGTAAATGTGGCATCCCACAACATACTGGTCCCTACCTCGTGTGCCCCCTTTCTACTCCTCCAGTCCAACTAGTATCTACCATGTCCTGGTACAATTATCAGATGTTTCTGACACAATTAACACAATCCACATGCAAGTGCCATGCCTCCACATAATACTGGCTTTAACACCCAGGACAGACAACACACACCCTTTGCTGAAAAGCATAGACAGCTTGTCCAAACAAATAGAACCAAAGGGCTTCCCAAACACTTTAAGTGGTCAACGTTTGTCCCCTGCACCCGACCGCTGTCCCCTGATGGCTGAACCTGAAGATCCACCCAGTGGCATAACCAGATTTGAGGGGGCCCTCCTGCAAAGTAGATGGTGGGGCCCCCTCCCTGACCACTATTGCTGTAGGTCCCCCCCGCAACGCAGGGGCTGCGGGGGCTTATGTTACACTACTGGATCCACCTCTCCTAGCACCCCCACTGCTCACCCTCACACGCTGACATGCAGACCGCACAACCTGATAGTAACACAGGATATCTCTATGGGGTTCACTGTTAAGTAGTTACACTTTTATGTACTGCCTTGTTCAGTGCTTGAGCTGAGAAATCAAGGTCAAGAATGCCACATACATTAGCATCTTGCACCATATGATGGGGCTCATAGTTGTTTTTCCCACTGCAGAATTGAATGTTGCACAGCTAATTCCAAAAACTTAAATAAAGGTAATTTAAAGAAAAAGGATCACACTTCTACATAGAAAACATACATATATGTTCACTGGGTTCAATATAGTTCTACCTGACAGACTGACAGGCAGGCAGACAGATAGATTGACCCATGTATGGATGGATGAGTGGCTTGATAGGCATGTGTAAGCGGGTGGAGACCATATAATGGCACTGTTTACATTTTATGTTATATATTTAATATGCTTTAAAGCAAAAATACAATACAGTATGCCAGCAATAACCAGGGACCAGATTACATAGTAAAACAAGCATTGGTAAAGCTAATAGGTTCCATCTGTGGTGGTGGTCTCAGCTCTACTGCCCATGCCAATGCTTATGTTTTTCCAAGATGCCCCAGTTTATCCACACACATGCGCACTTGCCATTTTTTAATGATGTTTCTTAAAGAAAAAGAAAATCCATTTCAGGGTGGCCACCAGCCAGTCTGCAATGCTTTTTCTTGTGCATTTAACTTGATGCACATTGTTCCAGATATGCTGCACTCCACACTTTTTCGAGCCAAACCTTACTCAAGCACTCATACATGTCTCTCCAAAACCCATTGTCTGAATCACAAGTAATTTATCTAAAGGGTCCACACATTGAGTGGTCTGGTGTGGGGAGCCCTCTACCTATGGGTGGGCTGTGTGCGACCCCACAAAAGCTGTCATTCGCTAAAACCTGAAAAACAGGTAATTTTTCAAATGTGTTTTCAAACAAGAAAGCTTTGAGCGCTCCATGAAATACTCCCAGCACCCTAATATTCCATTGAGTTGAGTAGGGAGCTGTAGATCAATTAACTCAGACAACTTCTCCTGCACCTATGAGCAGGGCTGGCTTTAGGGCAGTGCGACCCGTGCGGCCGCACTGGGCGCTGATCTAGAGGGGGGCACTGTGTTTAGCACCTGCTGCAGGGTTCCTTGTGCATCCAGCTTTCAGGAAGCAATAAAGACGGCAAGATAACTTTTGTGATGAATGTCCCTGAGAGAGAGAGTGTTGACTGGCCATATAGCAGCTTTGAGGGTTAGTATGCCTGCAGCAAAGAACAGATCTGTATTTTATGTGGATAGCTTAGTGGGTCAGTAAAGCCAGCCTTTACCAGAACTTTAAAACAAATGAAATGTATGTGAGAGAGGGGCTAGGGGGCATTTATTCCGCATGGTAGTGAGGGAATCTGTGAAAGAGGTCATGGGGGGCGACAAAAATTGTTGCACCGGGCGCCACCAACGCTAAAGCCGGCCCTGTCTGCGAGTTTCAAATCCTTCTCCCCTTCAGGATTTGTAGTTGTTTATGTGAATTAAATTGGTCTACTCTTTCCTATTCCAGGTGGACAAGTGCTCTCATTAGATCAAATCCACCATTACAATTAGTTTTAATTGTGTCCCAGGTGGCAGAAGGGTCAGTGGTCATGGAAACTTCTCTCTTGTAGGGCCCAAGACATGGCCTTCTACAGCATAGGTAAGGCTCTGCAAAACACCTACTCAGGTGTGTCTATGATGTTCTTGGAATGGGAATGAAGGGTCTGTAAGCAGGGTATTTATAAATTACATTAATGCACAGTAAAAGCAGCAACAGTCAGGTGAAATTTAATCTTAATTTGAGATAAAATGCACCAGGCACCTGGCAGAAGAATGCTTCAGGGTTACTGCCAAGATTCCTAACATTAATAGACTTCTAAGGTGAATTGGGAGAAGGGGAGGCGAGGGAAGGCAAGGCAAAGGGAAGGGAATCGAAGGTACGGGAAGGAAAGGGACGGAAGGGGGAGGAAGGGAAGAGACGGGAAGAGACGGGAAGAGAGGGGATGGGAAGTATCTGACAAAGGCAAGCCAAGGGAGAGTACTGCCAAAAGTGCAAAAACAAAATGTTTGTAATTTGACTTCAAAGAAAGAGAGACTGCACTGCCTTTTCACCTACTAGAAAGGTGTATGGAGGGGAGTGGCCTTTGGCCATTTTTGAATTGTTTGTGGCCAATCTCCCTTGACGCTTTCACTTTGGTGAAGGACAGTTGTGATGGTGATCTGGGATCTTCCTCACTAGACCCCATAGACTGTATGCTGGGTCCACAGATCTAAATATTCCAAATGATGCCGGAAGCAGAGAACCTGTTTCAAGCACCCTAAGAGGTCCTGAAGGAGAGGGTCCATTAGAAACCATCTCTGACTGGGCACCTGGAAGGGCAGGGGTTCCATTCATGATGACCTACAACATCTCAAGCTCCAGGTGGTTGGTTGGCTTGGCCCAGTGATGTCAATTATCTAGTTCACCCTGACCTTTGTTCAGTGTCCCACCTGCAGGGTGGCTCATGGAGGTGAATACTTGCTGCTGTGATCTGGAAGTTGAATCCCAGGCAGGGAGACTCAAAAGACCATCCTTCTGAGGTCGGTAAGCTGAGTGTCATTAAATGGGGCAATAATAATTCCTGTTATTGACAGTGAAGAAACAGCAGAAATGTGGTATGAAGTGATTATAAAAAACAGGTTATTGTCAATATCTTAATGATGTGGCTATTCAAAAGCTGTAGTCCTGCAGGATGGACCAGGGTGCTTTTCTTTAGTAGAATGAGGGTTCAGAAAGATAGTTCCCCAACCTGCTGCAAGGTTACCCGAATAATAGCCCAATGAAGGGATTCAACGACTCCCCACAGACAACGCTTGTGCAGGGAGAGAAACATAGAAGCTCTGCTGAAGCAGCCTGAGGACTGCTCACTGATCTTACGTGTGATAAAAGGAGTGTGCATGGTTCTGAAACTTTAAGCAATGTCTGATCTGTGGGTCCAATCAGAGATTTCACAACCTAGACACACTTATTAGAGAAGGCTCGCAAAGGTTCCAAGTTCACAAAATGTACCTGACAAAGGCCTAGATTACAAGTGGCCGTAGCAGCCGAAACCTTTATGTGAAAGGCCCAAGAAAAAGACATGGGAATTGGTGAAACAGCATTTTATTCCACAAATCTTACAATCCCTGTTAATCCTCCAACCTCCTGGAAATACAGGGGCCCACAGTTTCGGAAACAAAGTGACAATAACTCCTACCCTGCGGGGCTAAATCTACAGCAGAGTTACTACATCATCTGAAGCAATATTCCAACTTTACAGGAATCCATGAACAACTCCTAGAATAACCATCAGGATCTGGGAATGTTTTTGATTCCCAAAGGAAGTGTTTCTGTGCTTGGAAATAAAACTGGTGTACACACGCGGAAGTGTAATATTACGGTTAAGGTGCCCTTCTACTTGTAAACTTCCTCTTCCTCTCCAAGTGGAAATACTTTTCTCTGAGCAGAAATGTCTACTTCTGTTTTCCCAGGTTTGGGTGTGTTTCCTCATCTTTCTCATCCTGAAAATGCATTTACTTCTACCATTAACAGGAGTACAGGAGTGGTATTTGCCTATGTTAACTGGTTGACCTGATGGACCAACACAGGGATGGCCACAACTCATCCCAGTAACTAGGTTTACTCTGATGGACATTCCAACTTGTGGATAAAATGTCATCCACCCAGATTCCACAATGAGGGAATATGGGAGCATAATTATGGAGTTTTGGTGCAGGGCGGCGTAGCAAGTCACCCTTCTGTGTTGCCCTGTAACAAAGTGAAAGGGCAGGAATGCACCCTATCTATGGTATAGGGCGCATTCCTGTCCCTATCCCTGCGCTGACGATGTTTCAGCAGCCTAGCGCCAATGCAGATACCCTTGCACCATGGTGCAAGGGTGCCTGCGTTGCATGCAGGATTGTTTTTGTGCAGGAAGGGCCACCTTCCTGCACAAAAACAATCCTGGGATGTTTCTTTCCTCTTTCTATAGAAAGAGAAAAAACAAGGAGAAATAAACATATTTCTCCTCGTTGCACCTCCCCTGGGGAAGGCGTAAGGTGTTGACGCATCCCCAGGTTTATAAGTTCTTGTAACATGAACTGGAGGTGTCCTGATGGCGGGGCGCTGCCGGCATTGGAAACGCCTGTTCCCAATCCTTGCCTTACTCCATAGCTATGAGGCTATGAGAAGCCACGAAGAGTGGCTTTGCGTGGCCTCATAGATTTGATTGAAAGGTTTGTGCCACCATTGCGTGAATTTTTGTTTTTTTACACTGTCAAACACATTTGTATACTTGAGTTATACCTAGGAATGCCTTTCTGAAGAGGGCACACACCTTGATTCATTCTGTGCATACATACATCTGAGTGGCCCTTCGTGGAGAACTTCCTGAATGGTATGCAAGTGACCAGAGATCTGCTAGGACCAAAGAACTTAAAAAACATAGAAATGTTTCTACTAACCATATACTAACTGTCTATAGCATGTGTGTTTTTGATCTAGGAAAATTGTTCTTTCTCAAGTGGGCTTTTTATAGGGTATGCTAAAACCTTCTTTCGAGATGGTGTTTATTTTTACACGCAATGCTTAAGGAAGAACATGCACTTCAGAACTGATTAAATACAGCAATCGGTGCTTTAAAGTTAAAACAAATCATAAATATGTATATGAGCCGGGGAGCAGTGGGGTTTGGATATTTTTCACTTTGCACTTAATCCATACTCCTGTGCCACTTGGGTGCCTACGTCATTGCTGCATTAATTAACATTTTTTAAGTTTAAGAGGAGCAGTATAAGATTGCAGATATATTTTCTTCAAAACATTGTGACATTGTAACAAATGGGAGAGAAATGTAAATCTCCCATAAGTAATGTTTGTAGTTTTACAAATTAGGGGCCTGATTTACAGTTTGGCGCACGGGTTACTTGCCACAAACTGGACGGATATCCTCTCGTCCCTATTACAGTTCCCATCTGATATAATGTAATTGTAATACTGCGGATGGGAAGTCCGTCACGTTTGTGATGAAGTAACCCCCTCCACCAAACACTAAATGAGGCCCTGTGTCATCAGTTGGTCCTTGTGGTTGGAGATGGACTCTTGGAGGCCACATGTACTCTCATTTCTCAGTAATCGCATTGGTCTCATTGCCCATGGCTTGCATGTGATGACGGTGTGGTGTGGTAACACTTGCCACCGCTTCAAATGCAGCTCCAGCAGGTTGTAAGGCGGGGAATGGGGTGAGGATTATGGCACTCATTATGACTTCAGTGGTGTTATCAGAAGACCACCGAAGCCACGGGCACCCGACGTCCGCCACCGTATTACAAGTACTGAAGGATTTCCGCCACAATTTGGACGGAAATCCTCCAGTAGTCGTGCTGATGGTTGTAAGCGCCGGGGCGGTTTCACCACCGGCTTCACCCCACCAAAAGGACTCCCTCAGCCATATTACGACCTGTAATATGAACTGGCGGTGTCCTGATGGCAAGGCGCTGCGGCGGTGGAAGCGCCTGTTCCCGTTCCTTGCCGGACAACCTCCTCACTGGACAAGGTAAGACGATCGTCCGACAGGGGAAGAGGGTGGGGGTGTTGTGTGTGCGTGTGTGAGTGGGTGTTGTTTGCATGTGTGAATGTAAGTGTGTATGTATGGGTGTTTGAATGTGTGTATGATTGTTGAAGTGAGTGTGTGTTGGAATGTTTGTGTGAATGCATGTATGGATGCGTGTATGTAAGTGTTGGTGAATGAGTGTATGAGGGATGCATGTGGGGGTGTGTGTGAATAGGGGGAGGGGGTGCTGTTCTGGAAGGGAGTTGGGGGTTGCTGGTATGGCAGGAGGGGTGCGAGGGTATTGGGTTTGCGGGAGGGGTTGGGGGAGTCATCTGCCGGTGACAGGAAAGAAATTTCCTGTCACCGGTAGCCTTTCCGCCAGGGTTTTCATGGCGGTGCTATCGCTGCGGAAACCCTGGCGGAAAGTTGGTTGGTGATGCTGCCGGCGGTCTTCAGTGGACTGCCGGGTCGGATATGTTGATCTCTGGCCTGGCTGCCCAACTGCCCTGGCGGTACAAGGTAATGTGGCGCCACCGTGGCCCATGCTCTCCGCGTAAAATTGAATTTTACTTCCAAGAATGCTCACCACCCATTAGAAAAAGTCAATTTCCACAGTCTGTTTGACTAGGTTGACTATGCTGTGCATGAGGGCCGCAGTTCTGCCTCACGCTATTAAAGTACTGACCCTCTGTACAGCTCTTTGACCCATAGACATCTGTTGTTCCTTCCATCAACACCCTCATTTTGGTACCTGGTGCAACTAGATGCGTTGCCTGTATTGGACGCTTTATGAGAGGAGGAGCAGTGGCAGCTGCCAAATACAGAAAGTGGTGAGGTGGGCAGGGTGGGGGCTTGCATGCAATTACATTAACTAAATTTCTGACATGCATTACATTATTGTTTTAAAGTTAAAATGTTTAACTTTAAAATGATAATGTAATGTATGTCAGCGTTTCAGTGCACATTAAATAAATTAAAAGTAAAAATAAAATATTCACTTACCTTGCTACAAATCCTCGCTCTGATCCCGGTGTTCTTCTCTCGTCCAGCGCAGGCCCCAGCCCACTCCCCTAACCAATCCTGGCTGTTATTGTGCTGGTAACCAGCATGAGAGAAGCATCAGGATTGGATGGAGCAGGCTCTCTCAGTGCTCCCAAAGGCACTAGAGGCCTGTGCTTGCTGTCCACCCAGCTGGCTTGGAGAGTTTTAAAATGTGGATAACTGACTGACCGTCACGAGACAGCTGGACAAAGTGACATGCGCACTTTAAACTTAAGTGCCTAGCCAATCACTCCTCCCAGCTTCTGCCACTCATCAGCAATGGCCCTTCGCCGCCCTGACACTCAATACGGGATGCAGGTTAATGAAAAATAAAATTTTAATAAATTAACTTTAGAGCCATTTTATTTTTTATCTCTTGGGCATTTTATGGGGCCATTTTTATTAGTGTGGCGATGTTCCTCCGCCCTAATGGAGGAGCCGCTCCTGAAGGGGAGTCTGCAGTTGCAAGGGCTCTTCTCACTTCCCTGCCTTTCTTTTTATTGTAAGATCTGTCTGTCACAGAACACCAACCTGAATGTGGCAAAATCTTCAGCTTACACTCTGACATAGAACATTTCCTGTAACAGATGGCCTCACCTAGCAGGGTATTTGTGTGTACCCACATCTTCAAAGCACTGCACAACACAGGACTTCACAGCCGCATCTCCTTTCAGGTGCCTCCACTCAGCCAGTCACCTGCTCACGCACATCCCACACATACACAGGAACAGATCCGGACGTCAAGCCCCCATATACATCGCTCCTAAAGCATGGACCGACCTTCCAATACAGATCAGAGCCTCTTCCTCTCTACTTGAGTTCTGCAAGAAGCGGAGAGGCGTGCTCTTCGAATAAGCGTGCCACCCCTTTAAGTGGGGCTCGGATGGATGATAATGTGCTCGGCAATTACACATTACATAACATACCATGGGGCATATTTACAAGAAAGTGACGCATCGGTCCTGATGCGCCGTTTTTCCTGTGTTGCCCCTGCCCCACCTAACAACACCATGGTTGCTCCATATTTGCAATACAGCACACCATTGCGGTCGTTAGGACAATAACGTCAAAATGATAGGCGCTATTGTCAAAAATGTTGACGCAAAGCACAGGGAGGCTCATTGAATAAAATGGGTGCGTCATTTTAACGCCTGCTATGAGCAGGTGTTAAAAATGATGGAAAAAATGGTGCTGTGAATTGTAAATTTCACTGCATCATTTTTTTGGGCCTCTCTGCATCAGAACGCCCCCCCTTACATACATTATGCCTGGCGCAGGCATAATGTGGCACAAGGGTTTACAAAGTGGTGCAATGCAAGCATTGTGCCACTTTGTAAATACGGCACAACGGAAGTCCACCTTAACGCCGCCTTAGCGTAAAATAAAATGATGGCGCTAGGGGCTTGTAAATATGCCCCCAAATATGAACCTAGCTGCAAAGCAATACAGCTTTATGCAGTAGCTAGGAGACTTATTTTGCTCTATGGGTGCTGTTAATTGCGCTCTTCCATAGCTCTGCTTTACTGTGACCTGCATGGCTCCTTCTTCTTGCATTCCCAACATCCCCTTTTAGTTAAGCACCAAGCCCTCATGGCCTCCATTTTGGATTCTCACTCACATACAAGGCCAGGGGCCCTAATCTGTCTGTGCTCCTAGAAAAACCCACAGAAACAAGTATATATACACACCAGGGGTCCCCACCCTTCTCTGTGGTGAGAGCTACTTATGTTCAATAAAAAATATCTTGTGCTACTAATATTATTAGTTTTAATAGTGACCACATCAGACAAGATCACATTAATGGCCATCATATGCAAGATTACCAGGAGTGCATCAGAGACGGTGATGTCAAAAATGCTTTATGCTGTGATGATTTGTATAGCAGCTTGTGGAATGCCGCTACATAGGTAATGCAAAACAGCCATGAATACAATGCCCCTTGCACCGAGCTAATATTATAACAAGTATCCCCAAACATCAGCTCATGAGTTCTGAAAATGAACTCATGAGCTGATGTTTGGGGACATTGTCATATTGAAAAATCAATTTTGCTTTACATATATTAGTAATTCAACCAAGCCAAAGCATCTAATTTATCATGCTGATGTGCACACAGGAGAGCTACTTATGAGTACCTGGAGAGCTACCACTAGCTCACGAGCTATTCCTTGGAGAAGCCTACTCTACACCATAGCAATAGGGAAGGGACATTTCTGGCCATATGCACACGAGTTTTCTCACAGGGCTTCATCTCACACCTTGTTTGAGCTGGCCTGGGTTCCTCCATCTTCGAGAATCACAGTAGTGAGGGGGCTCCTATAGCTCCATCGGTGGCCACTTCCTGCCACATGCAGATGCCGCTCCTCCCAGGCCTCCAGCCTGCCCTTTCCCTGAGCTGGCATGGATTCCTACATCTTGGAGAGCCACAGTAGCTCTCCAGTGGTGGCCATCCCCGGCTACATGCACATGGCTCTCTTCATAGGCTTCCAGCCTGCACCTTCCCTGAGCTGGCATGGGTTCCTCCTTCTTGGAGAGCCTCAGTAGTGAGAGGGCTCCTGCTCCAATAGTGACCATTTCCAGCCATCTTGGAGAGCCTCGGTAGTGCTCCACAGGTGACCACTTCTGGTCACATGTGCATGCCTCTCGTCCTCTCCTCCCAGGTCTCCAGCCTGTCCCTGCTTGAGCTGGCATGGGTTCCTCCATCTTGGAGAGCCTCAGTAGTGCTCCACAGGTGACCACTTCTGGTCACATGTGCATGCCTCTCCTCACAGGAACCCCAGCTTGCCCCTTCTTGAGCTGGCATGGGTTCCTCCATGGGTTCTAGTGCTCCACTGGTGGCCATTTCTGGTCACATGTGCATGCCTCTCCTCACAGGCCCCAGCCTGTCCCTGCTTGAGCTGGCACAGGTTCCTCCATCTTGGAGAGCCTCAGTAGTGCTCCACAGGTGACCACTTCTGGTCACGTGTGCATGCCTCTCCTCCCAGGCCTCCTGCCTGCCCCTGCTTGAGTTGGCATGGGTTCCTCCATCTTGGAGAGCCTCAGCAGTGCTTCACTGGTGTCCACTTCTGGGCACATGCTCATGCCTCTCGCCCTCTCCTCCCTTGCCCCCAGCCTGCCCCTTCCCTGGCATGGGTCCCCCATCTTGGAGAGCACCGGCGCTCAGGCTGGCTGCGCGCGCCGCGGTCCCCACGTCCCCGCTACAGGAGCAGTCTGCGATGTTTAGATTAGGGGATAATGTGCTAGAAATAATTGCCTTAATCAAGAAAGGTTAATTAGGCTGTCTGTGTGTACAACTGCGGCGGGTGTTATCACAGCCCAGGGTTCACGCGAGCAGCGATGGCGCCTTTCACCTCCTTGGTAATTAGAGACAAGCGCTGCGCAGATAAGACTTCACCCGCAGCGCTCGATAACCCGGGCTCGCGGGCTCAGATCTTCATTTCTGCCTCCCCCCCAATCCCAGATGCCCCTTGTTAGCTTCCGAAGACCGGAGATTACTTCCCAGACCCGGGTCTGAACTCTTCCTTGGAAAGCTGCTAGAGGGGAAGGGGCCATGGGGTGTAAGTCTTCCCCTCTGTCCTTGAAAGTGCTTAGAAGGCCACGAAAGCTGCTCACATTGGAAGGTATTGGAGCGCTTTACGTCAGCACCAGTCACGGTACACAAGGACACATTCGTTTCTGGTAGGCACCGGGAGATTAAGTGATCTGCCCAGAATCACAGGTTGCTGCGCAAACACCGAGACTCGAACCTGGTTCCCCAGCTCCAAAGTGGGCAGCCCTGGTCATTGCCCACATCCTCTCCCCTTTGTAGATACAGGCAGTGCTTTAAATGGGCCGGTACTCTCCGGTACTGAGTACCGGCACTTTTTTATTTTGAGAGGGAGAGTACCGGCATATCTCAAGAACAACGTGATACTTTTAATTGGAGAGTACCGGCACTTCTCAGAAACAAGCAGGTACTCTATTACAGAGTACCTGCACTTCTATTTTTCCATTTAAAGCACTGGATACAGGTCCATTGTAGTTACGTGGTAGTAATTTATACCCCGGGCTAGAGCAAAAGCTGGAATTTGTAGGATTTAACATGTAATGCTTAAAGGCTAAAATGCCTTCAAAATTCTTTCGATTTTTAAACTTTTTACAGTAGAATCAGCTGTTGATTAAGGCTGAGATTCATCAAGGTTTTGCGTCGCCACGCAAGGGTTCACAGGATGACGCAAAACCTAGAATGAGACTTGGGAAGCCACGCAAGGCCACCTAGCACAGCCCTGGACTGGTTGGTAAATCTGGGGTAACGCAAGGCACTCTGTGTTACTCTGTTCTGGGAAGGTGTTCCACGGGGGGGGGAGCGTCGGTTATCTCACGCATCCACCTATGGATTTTGGCGCATTTACATATTTACCATGACTGGTAAACCTGGGAATGTGTCCACATGCTGCGCCTTCCTAGAGGAGGCGCAACAAGGTGAAAATAACTTTAATTCGAGTTGTTGTTTCCTCTTTCTAGGTGTTCTACATTCTGCCGCACGGTTAGAAAACACCTCTAACTGATTGTTTTTGTGCAGGAAGTTGCCCCGTCATGCACAAAAACAATTCTGCATGCAACACAGACACCCTTGTACCACAGCACCAGGGCGCCTGCCTTGGAGCTAGGCTGCACTGTGCACCAGCACAAGAGCACAGGAAGGCATGATATATTGAGATAGGCCTCATTCCTGCCCTCTGCCTTCACTCAGCACAGTGCACCAGGTTGCCTTGCTGTGTTGCGCTGCATGACAAATTGATACATGATTCCCCAAGTCATTTGCCTAGACTCAGAGGACATTGAGGGAACCTTAGCATTTGAATCTGGTGCCAGATTTGCAAGGGATTGTGTTGCTCTTGTGTTATAAAAGGAGCTGCAAGGGCAACACAAGACCTTAAGTGAGATTTACTATGCCACGCAGAGCCACCTTGCATGGTGTCGCGTAGCATAGTAAATCTGGAGTAACGCAAGGAAGCAGAAGTCACTGTCTTCCGTTACTGTGCGCCAGGAAGTCATGACATGGGTGGAGAATGAGCTTTCCTACGCTTCCTTCCATGTACTTTGGCACATTCCGAGATTTACTAACACTAGTATACCTGGGAATGCGTAAAAATACTGGAGAGCTGCAACAAGGTAAAATTTCTTTATTCCACCTAGTTTTTCCCCTTTCTAACTGTGCACATAGAAAGAGGGCAACGCCTCTAAGAATTGTTTTTGTGCAAAAAGGTGTCCCTTCCTGAATAATAACATTCCTGGTGGTAACGCAGGTATTCCTGCACCATGTGCATTTGTACTCTTTCTGAGACGGATGCCATTTTGTTTTGACTGTTACAGGACCTTGTCGCTGGTAGTAATTAAGGTAAAGAGTGAGTACCACATAGAGCGGATGCGGTAACATCCAACTATAGTGCACTTGTGTTATTCCCTGTTATCTGCAGGGATGACATTAGGGGACCAAAACATGGACCACCTGGCGCTAACGTCACTTACCTCTGGGTGTTTTTGCCCCTTTAATATTGATCTGTTCCAAAGAATGCTATTACTAATTTATGGATTTTCCGCTTTTGCCGCATAATCCATCATCTGCTGCAAAATCTTCAGATTTTAGTTCAAATCTTACTAAACAACGGCTTTGCAGTGGAAATGTTGCCACACAGTACAAGGCCCTTCGCAGAGATGAACTGGTCACATTTCTGTTTCTTGTTTCTGTACTTGGGTATTAAAGGTGTACAAATGAGGTGCAACCTTTGCCCAGCTGGTGTTAACATGCGTAAAAATGGCAGAGGAATGTGGTGATCCTAACACAAAATGTGTCACCTTAGGCTGATAGGTTTACCTTTTCATACTGTATAATCAGGGCCACTGAAAGTATGCAGCAGACCAGTACCAAATTATGGGAGAGGGTTGAACAAATTATGTGGCAAGAAAATGCAAATTATGTGGCATAGCACAGCACATTTTGTGATAGTATTACTTCATTATTTTGTCATTTTTGCACCTGGTAGTAGTGTCTGGTAAAGGAGTTTTACCTTATTAGTAATAATTTAACCCCCAAACACAATAATAAGCAACTGAAAGATGAGCAGTCAAACTTTGCAAGAAGTGTTCCGGTGCGCAGCAATTTGAGTAGGTTTATTTTTTGTAACTGTTGATCCATTTGAGCCAGAAACACATTTGTTTGTTAAAATCTGCAGATTATGTAGCAGATGATGGATTATGTGGCAGATGCAGCAAGTATATAATTATGTGAAAATTGGCCACAGACTCACATAATTTTGGTGGACCTGTGTCTAATGTAGCCATCCCTTTAATAATAGGAGAAAAACTAAGATAAACTCGCTTCACTGATGTACAACCCCAGTGTCCCAATCTAGGCCACAACTGGCAACCGAGGAATCCTTATCCCCCCACATTCCAGAATCCACATAGCGTGCATCACGATGCACATTCCTCACATGTCCCCTTTCCTTCACAAAGGAGAACTATGTGCAAAACTCTACAGTAGCTGCATAGATAGCAAGAAAATAAAAAAATAATATAACATGTGCAAAGCAAACAACAAAACAAAACCCAATGCAGAAATAAGAAATAAGCAAACCATTCCTGCATCCACACATCACATGATAAAATTCTTAAGAACTGCAGGAAATACTCTGGGGCATATTTACAAGAATGTGGTGCATCGTCCAGATGCGCCACTTTTCTTGCGTTGGCCCTGCTTCACCTAACGACACCATGGTTGCGCCCTATTTACAATACAGTGCACCATGGCTGTTGTTAGGACAAAAGTGTCAAAATGTTTCATGCTATTGTAGCGCTTTGTTTCACTAGCATCAAAAAAAAATACGCTAGTGCAGCAAAGCACAGGGAGTCCCATTGATTAAAATGGGTGCGTCATTTTAATGCCTGCTCTGAGCAGGCGTTAAAAAAGATGGAAAAAATGGCACAGTAAAATGTTGTAAATTTCACTGCGCCATTTTTTCGGGCCTCCCTGCGTCAGAACGCCTCTGTTGCGTACATTATGCCTGACTTAGGCATAATGTGGAGCAAGGGTTTACAAAGTGACGCAATGCAAGCATTGCGCCCCTTTGTAAACATGGCACGGTAGAAAGGCCTCCCTAATGCTGCTGTGGCGTAGAAGAAATTATGCGAGGGCGGCACAAGGTTGCACCAGGGCCTGTAAATATGTCCCTCTGTCTCAAACTGGATTGCGCCTGAGCATCTCCGTGCCATGACCTAAGTGAGGAAGAGGTCCTCCACTCCCTCCCAACTCTATACACAAAAGAAGATGTCAGCTCAGGTACAACATACACCACGTTCGTATTGCAAACCCTACTGTTAGACCTGTCAGCCTTTGGTGGTTCCCCCCCCTATGTTTTGCCTTCCCCCTATGATTTTGGTGATTTCGTTTTTGCTGAACATAAGACTCGGCACACTTCACCACTATTAGCCAGCACAAAAATGCTTGTACTCTCCCTCCTAAACATGGTAACATTGGCCCATACCCAATCAGAATATTGAATTTACTTATAAGTCCCTAGTAAAGTGGTACTACATGCACCCATGGCCTGTAAACTAAATGATACTAGTAGGTCTTCAGCACTGATTGTGCCACCCAATTAAGTACCAGTCTAAAAATGTCTCAGGCCTGTCTGAGCAGTCTGTGTATGCAGTTTTGAGCTGGTGTTTCGACCTGCAAAGTGAATCTTTTTGCCAGGCTCAAACCCTCTGTTTTAATACATATGCCACCCCTAGGGTAGGCCCTGGATAGCCCAGAGAGCAAGGAACAATGTATTTAAAAAGTAGGACATGTACTTTTAAGTTTTGCATGTCCTGATAGTCCAAAACTCTTAAATTGTATTTCACTAATGCAAGAACTACCTGTCCCACAGGATAACATTGGAGTTACCTTATCACATTTTATAAGTATAATTTTCAAATGGGAATAGGTAACCAGTTCATGTTTAGTGTCTCTGGAATTGGAATTTGAAACCCTAACTCATGGTGAAGTCGGATTTTAAATTACAATTTTGAAAAAAACACTTTTAGAACATTGGCACTTTCATGCCTTAGCCATTTGGTGCCTGCACCCTGTTCCTGGGTTGCATGACTGGGTGTAGCTTTGTGTATTCCTCCTTCACAGCCACACACAATAGGGAGCTTAGGTGTGTCTGGATGGCCACCACTGACAGGATAGGATGGAGGAGCTGGGCACAGTCCCACTTACACGTGAATAGGCTGTGTCCTGCCTGCACACAAAGGGCTGCATACCCTCTGTTGTTAGTCCAGAGTCAGGACAGGGGAGACAGGATGCCTGGAGACTTCCAAGGGAAACCTCTGAAAGCTTCTCCTCAACTTCAAAGGCACAGCAAGGTATAAATACTGGACCTCAGATACCACCAGACACCACCACTTCAGTACTCTTCTGGCCCTGTAGATACTCTGTCAGGAAGAAGGACTGCCATTGTACTGGACTGCATTCTGCTGGACTACTGCCTTACTGTGCAGCTAATTTGCTGTGGTGACCTGCTGCCTGCTGGCCTGCTGCCGGGGTGAGAAGCTGGGGACCTTCATCTCTTGAACCCAAAACCCCAGAGTGCCTCCAAAGGCTAGTTGGCTGGGCACCTGACTTGAGCATCAGGGACAGAATGTTACAAGAACCTTAAACCTGCACCTGGACTCTGCCATTTCTATCCTACCAAGTGGTGCCACCCCAGACCTGGACCCTTGAAAGTAAGCTTAAGGTGCATTGCCAGTCTCTGTGGATCTAGTGGAACTGATGCATCTCCTCTGCTGCATGGGGCAACCGTGAGCAGAACCAACTTGTCTTTGCTGCTGCATGGATTTCACCAGTTGCAAACACCTGCATTGCCGGTGCAGCCTGAATTGCCTTTGAAGCCACACTGCGTGATGCATCCTCAGTGCAGGCCCTCGCATTGATGGCAGCTTCGACAATGGGGATGGACTCTCCATTGCAGCATTGTAGCTGCTCAGAACCAACACATCACCTCTACTGTAGAAGGCATCGGTGACTCCGGACTTCACATCGCAAGCCCATGTTGATGGGATCTTCGATGGCAATGAAACAGGACCTCACACTACAGCCTCACTGCATCTCGGAACTGATGCATCGCTTTGGATGTATGGTGCATCATCGATGAGGATCCTTGCAATGCTCCTTGCAAAACTTTGTTCAGCAGGCCTAACTGTGTGCAGTAGCTGGTCCATGCTCCATCCCGAAGGCCTGAGCTTGTGACTTTGTCCCAGTCGGGCACAACCAGACATCCACAGCTGGCGCTTCATGCCTTTTGGTGTTATATTTATGAAAGTCTTTCAAATTGAATATCTCCCATTCTACTGATTGGATTTCTTTTGCTTGGGTCTTGTTTTACTTATTTAAACTTACTCTATTTCTTGTGGGCTACTTTTGTGGTGTGTTTTCACTGTGTTACTACAACATATTTACTCTGCACAGAACCGCACACATTCACCACATTACCTATCTTTTCCTTATCTGCCTGATTCCGGCCCACTCACTCTCTGTTTAACTGGAAACCCACTACCCTTCCCAACAGCGACCTAGACGGAGGAAACCGTCCAGTGCTCTTTGTTCTGTACACCCACAATACTTACCTTTCTTTAGCTCAAATTATTTATCAGTGCCAACTGCAACTGCTCCTTCACTAGAGTTAAGCCTCGCAACCAAACCATTGTTAGAAGGATGATCTCAAGATATCCTGATGTGTCGGATACCAGCACTATTGAAACACTCCCTCCTCTCTAAGGATACAAACTTTGGGGCATATTTACAATGAACTGGCGCAGCACAGTGCTGTACCAAAATTGGCAGCGCCGCGCTGCATCAGTTCTGAAACGCAGGGAAGCGGTGTATTTAAAAACATATGAAGCACCCCTATGTTTCCCCTAGCGCTGGCGCTAAATTTAGCTGCCAGAACCAAAACAGGCATCCTTGCACCATAGTGCAAGGTGTCTACATTGAAGGGAAGGATTGTTGATGTGCAGGAAGGTGTCCGTTCCTGCACATAAACAATCTACAATGATGATCTGGCACTTCTATGTGTGCTGCAGAAAGCAGCACACATAGCAGTACCGAATCGTCATTATTTAATGATTGTTTTGCAAAATGAAGCACACATTGAAAATGAGAAAAAATGAAAACATTTATCCTTGTTGCACCACCCTAAAGCCACCCGTGGGGTGGCGTTCATTTTTGGTGCTGCCACCGATTTACAGATTCTTGTAAATCTGGGGCAACGTCAAAAGCAATGGGTTTTGCGGTGGAAAGCCCACAGCAACACCAATTGCATGCCCCTCTGCCGCAGAAAACTGCTTAGGGGGGACATATTTAAAAGGCTACATTAAGCCACAAAAAGTGTCTTGGTGCCGCCTCGTAAATATGGGTAATGTTCACTGCCACCGGAGTGTCACAAAATGTGGTGCTCCAGTGGCGCTATGGGGCTTGTAAATATGCCCCTTAGTGACATTGTCTGTTACGATTTCTTCCAGAAATCCTTCTCTATTGAAAACCTCACATAGAAAGTCAATAACAACACATGTGCTGACGTTATCAACAAACCTAACTTCGGGTCACTTAGAAATATAATTCAACTGTACTAGAGCATACTTAGGACACCCATCAAACACATCAAATGGTCCAAAAAAAAGCCAACTTGCAGCATCGACTAACAGGACATGTCACAGGAGAGACTGGTGTTGGTTCTGTCACCTGTTTCTTATCACTCAAAATACACATATTGCAATCTCTTACATAATGTTCAATGGCCCTGTCAACACCAGACCACCAAAAATCTTTCCTCACTCTACTTTCATGGCACTGATAGAAATGGACCGCTTGTGAGCAAAGTCAAGAACATTCTTCAAACTTTGTGGCACCACCAACAACCCACAATGTCTTAAAAACATGAACAACTCTTCAGGAGCATGACTGAAAGGAACCAAATCAATAAGCACCTGCCTCAACCTTGGCCAGTCCTGGGCCACAAACAACATGACCTCCTGCAATACCACCTCTTAGGCAATTCCTCTATCATTCTCTCCTCTGGCAAAACATGTTGAGCAATCTGACCAACAGTCCTAAGGATGCACGCATTCTTAATATCCTCATCAACGCTGAACTCATCCTTCCTTAATGGCAACTTGGAAAGACAATCAGTTGCAAAACTCTTTGCCCCAGCTCTTGTTCTAGCTGGTACTGAAACTCTTGTGAGTGATGCTGCCACTTGGCAAAGGAAGGTGTCGCTCTCCTGCCTCCTTTGCAACTAAACAGATCCACTAGGACCCTGTGATGAGGATGCAAAATAAACTCTCTTCCACACAAAATTCCAGAAATGGTCAACACTCCACAACATTCAAAGAGCCTCCATCTCAGTTGTGGAATAAGTAGACTCAGCCCCATGCAAGGCTCTAGAGGCAAAAGCAATAATCTCCTCCTTTCCCGTGGCCCTTCTGTGTAGTACAACAGCACCCAAACTTCATAAAGTTTTTTTTGGTGATTTGCAGTAGACATGTCAAGTGTGGTAAACCAAGCTGCATCCTTGAGCGTGCCAATCAACTCAATGAGTTGGGTAAAGATTGCCAGTAAACCCAAATTTTGCTATTCAAGTCACACAGATCCATAATAACTTCAGCAATTTATCAGCCTGACATGATTGAATGACAGAGGTTAACCATTCAGAACTTTCTTGATGCTCAATAATCCCCAAATATTCTAACTCAGACTTTAAGTTTTAAATGTACCCTCTAGCTTCATGTATGATAGGAATGGCTCCTTTTTTCAATACAATGCAGTGTTGGAAACCCCTCAATTTACCTAGTTTATCAGAGAAAACCTGAAGGTAATCATCACCCACTTTTGCCCAGTTCACCTTGATCATCCCATCCCTTGATTGGAACCATTCTTTGCAACTGAGACAGTAGCCATGGCAAGATTGTCTTCAAATTTCAGTTCAGTTTCAAATTTGCCCACAGTTCCCCCTCACTGGTTAACCTGAAGTGTGCCCCAGAGGCAACATGCCGTTAGCTTCTTTTCCCTTCATGGTTACAAAGCAACAAGGTGGGTTTCTTCTCCCTAACACAGTTCTGGGTGTCACTTCCCACACTTCATGTTGCCCAGAAGTGACATCATCAGAACAATGTTTTCTTCATCAATATGCATTCCATCCTACAGTTCCTTCACAGTGTTCTTTGTACTATGGTTGGGCTTGACAGGCGTGGTCGGCAGTCATTAGCCTTGTAGTAGCCTTGCACACGTGGGAAAAATGACCTCTTTTACCAAATTTAAAACACGTAACATTATGAGTCGAGCAAGACTTTCAACTGCTAACATGGAACCATCGAAAACACATAACATTCTCATCCTGCCCACTCTAGTGTTAAGGTACATCTGCACTTTGTCACCATCCAGTTAGATGTTACGCTTCTCTACCATCTTGGAAATGTTATGTTATATTATTATGATATGATGATATGTTAATCTGTTATTATGTTATGTTATTGTTATGTAATTATGTTATCACATTATGTTTTTTTAATCTAAAGTTTATATGTTATTATGTTAAGTTGCTATGTTATAATATGTTATGTGCATTTGTAAAGTGCACTATCACCTGTGAGGGTATCTTTGCACTGAGCTGGTGCATGTGCCTAGCCGTGGCAATGGTAGATTGGTTGATTGAAAACCAGAGCTTCAGTTTCTGGTGGAATTCAAGAAGAGAGTAGAAGGCTCTATTGTGGAGTGGGAGGTCATTCCACACTTTAGGAGTAATGGAGCTGAATGCCCATCCTCCTGGTCTGATTCTGTTTTTGTGCAAGCGGGAGTTCTTTGGAGCGGAGGTGTCTAGGTGGTTGGTAGAGGGAGATGCACCTGTTCACATTGGTGGGGCCTGCGTGTTTAGTACCTTGAGTGTGAGTGAAAAGTTTAAATTGAGAGTGTTTATGTATCGGAGCCAGTGGAGCTTCCTCGAGTGTGGTGTGAGGTGCAGGAGACTGAAGATGAGTCTGGCTGCCGAGTTCTGGGTGGTTTTTAGTCTTCAAGTGAGTTGCTCGGAGATTTCAGTGTAGAGGGTGGTCCCTTAGTTCAACTTACTGGGGGGTGAGTGTTCATTGTGAGTCATTTGAAGATCTTCCTCAGCACCTTCAGCGTGTGCAGGCAGGATTTAATGACAGCGTTGACTTGTGCAGTCCTGTCCAGTTTGTGGTCAATGATTATTCTGAGGTTCCTGGTGTGGGTGCTGGGTGTGGACCCAAGTTTAGCCCGCCAACAAATGGAGTCCCATGGTGAGCTGTTCTTGCCAAAGATCACTACTTCTGCCTCGTCAGAGTTGAGCTTGAGACACTTGGCTTTCATCCAGTTAGCGACTTTGGTCATGAAGTCAGTGAATTTTGTTTCTTGTGTTGGATATCTTGTCCAAAAGAGAGAGTATGAGTTGCTTGTCTTCAGTGTAGGAGAGGATGTTGATGTTGTGTGCATGGATGACGTTGGCCAGAGGGATCATGTATGCATTGAAAATGATTGGGCTTATGATGACCTTGCGGGCTTCAGAAGACTATGTTGCTAGGCTTACAGCTTGTATTCTATATGTTAAAAAGGAACATATCCAGGGGCAAGCAAGTCCTTTGATGTCAATCTTGATAGGCATCTGATGAGGATGCGGTGTGAGAACATGTCAAATGCTGCAGTGTGGTCCAGAGTAACGAGGGCTGCCATGTCTCCTCTGTCATGCGGATGTTGTCTGTGGCTGGGATGATTGCTGTTTTTGTACTGTGGTTGGGCCTGAATCCAGGCTGTGTGGCATTGAGTAGCTGGTGGTTCCTTTGTGGTAACTGAGGCATCGGTTGATTATTTTCCATAAGACATTTGCTAGGTTTAGTAGGAGGGAGATGGGTCTGTAGCTGGAAAGTGTGATTGAGTCAGCGGAGGGTTTCTTGATCAGGGTCATGATGGTGGCATGTTTCCAGGTGTCCAGAAATGTGGCTGAGTCACATTGAGGATGGGTTATAGTACTTCGCTGATCAGTTGGAGTCCAATGGTGAAGGGGCAGTGGGGGCAAAGATCAGATGGAACCCCTGAATGGATGGTCTTTATGACAGACCTCAAGGTCAGGGTTTGTTTATCCGCCGTGATGGGAAGTTGAGTTGTGATAAGGTCCGATTGAGGCTCAAAGTTGCTGTATAAGAAGTGATTTTGTTACAGAACAACTCCGAGAGATTGTATCAAAGGTCTTGTGAGGGGGTGATGTTGCTGGAGGTAGTAGGAGAGGTTCACTGACATAATATCGAAACCCTAAATATTGTGATACAAAATATTGTGTCAAAAATATCAATCCTATATTTATAATTGAAAATACAAAATATTGGAGAAAAAAGATTGTTTTTCAATAATATCAAAAAATATAGACAAAGATATTGTTTTTTAAAATACATATAGTTAAAAATAGTAAATATTAAAAATATTAATATGTAACAGTAATATAATGTAAACTAAATATATTTAAACAATATAGAAAAATATATAACTATACTTATTTAAACAAACACATATATATGTATATGTGTATGTTTATTTATACATATAACATGTAAAACTATTATTAAATTAATAATGTCAATGTATATTATAATTTAATATTTGTTTTAAATGTAACAGTATAACAAATAATCATATATATATATATGTATATATATATATATATATATATATATATACATATATAAATATATAAACTGTAGTAAAAACGGTAACAAATAAACTGGAAAAATATATTTAAAAAATACCAATTTAATTACCCATAAAAAAGTAAACAACATAAGAAATTCATTTTATATCATACATTTCAAACATTACTAATTACAAAAATAAAAAAAATACACAGAAACACAATAATAATATCATTTGAAACCATACAAACCAAACTATAAATTTCTAGGAATAATACATATGATATTTCCACTTCACTCTGTACAACAGTAGGGCAAGCGTTGGTCTCAGGAGGGGTAAAATGTACTATTCCAACACTAGTCTGTGCAACAGTAAATAAACTGTTGGACTCTGGAAGGATGAAATTTACTATTCCCACCCAGTCATGCAACAGTAGGGATAGCATTGAACTCAGGAGGCGTAAAGTTTAATATTCTCACTCCAGTCGATGCAACAGTAGAGAAAATGCTGGACTCAGGAGGGATAAAATTTACTATTCCCGCTCCAGTCAGTGTAGTAGAGAGAGCAATGGACTAAGGAGGGATAAAATTTACTATTCCCACTCCAGTCAGTGCAACAGTAGGGAAAGAGTTAGACTCAGGAGGGGTAAAATGAATTTACTATTCCCACTCCAGTCAGTGCAACAGTAGGGAAAGAGTTAGACTCAGGAGGGGTAAAATGAATTTACTATTCCCACTCCAGTCGGTGCAACAGTAGGAGAAGTAGTTCATTTTAAACACATACCTTATTTTAATATAAGTATTCATTTAATAAAATCTAAAACTATCAACATACAATTTAATATATACAGTAAAAAACGATAAAAATAATTATCATTTTTTCAAATAAATAATATAAGTAAAAAATTGTATTTAATAATGATTCCAATACATTTTCACACTATAGTAGCATATTAAGCATATGTCTAAATTTAACCATTATAATAATTACATAATGTACATAATTAATTAACAATTAATTATAAATAAATAATTTATAATTAATCAATTATTATTTAATTAACTTCCAACCCTATACCACTACTAACCCAACAACCTGCGCCTAAAATGTAAATTAAAAAGTTATAAAACTACACATTTTACACAATAAATTAACAATTAATTAATATTTACATTTTTTTAAATGTATTGTTTATTATTTAATTAACGTCCCCCCCATACCCCTACAAACCCAACAACCAGCACCTAAAGTATAACTTTAAAAATATTATTTGCACATTTTACATAGTTAATAATCAAATAACTAAGTAATATTAATTAAAAAATATAAATTAATTATACTTAATTATCTCCCCACCTTGTATCCCTACAAACCTCACAATAGGCTATGACATTAAAAAATTAAAAAATTTCAATTAAGGTAAAAAAATAACTTACAATTATAAACTATATTTGAAAACATTAACAAAAGTTGTATAAACAATACGAAACATAGAAAAATAAATATATATTTTTTAAACAGGTAAAGAAATTTAAAAAACAATATTTCTTACCTTAAAACACTGATATTTTCATCAACAATATTTTTGCTCACGATATTTCTGTGTCATGATATTTAAAACTTGATATTTCTGCAACTCCATATTTTTAAAGCAATATTTTGTCAGAACATCATCAGGAGAAACTGTGAAATCTTTGAAGAAGAAGATTTCCTTGCTGCTGTCAGTGCAGGCATTGGTGTGATCTCCAAGAGCAGTGCACTTGGTGTTCTATATATGCCTGTGGTAGCGTTGTACGGCTGATTTGAACATATCTTTATCTGCAGTGTCTTGGCTTGCTCTCCATTTACGCTCCTGCTGCTTGCAGTGGGGCTTCTTTTAGGAGCCGGAGATAAACAAGGACAGCACTGGAATAAAGCCAAAACAAATGTCAGTGACAAGGGCGGAGATGGGAGGAACTGAATAATGCAATAAAACGCACACAGCTACCAGCCTAAAACACCCACAGTGAAAGTGGAGCACCAAAGAAATAACAAAAATAGTCTGTCACAGCAACAGATAAAGAAACCATTGTGGACTATTGCAGTAGTTGGTCACTGCTTTGAAACAAAAAAGGGAGGGAGAAAAAGGCAGGACTGACCACTAGCGAGCAAGAACTTTTAAAGGACGCTGCAACCAACAAATGAAATCGCTTTCAGTCACAAGAAATATACTTAAAGTATACACAAGGTCTAATGCTTACGCTCAACCTAAAAGTGAATATTTGGATGCCTGGTGGTTGGCTTAGCCACTCTGATTGTCGTAAAGGCAGATATCAAGACTGAGAGAATCCTGAGAGAACATGATGATTTCCTGGTTATTGCATTAAAGGGATCCTGGGAACACAAGATCATGAGGGTGGACAAAGTGACTACTTGCAGTCAATGTTTATCTGCTCCCAACAGTAGGGGATCACCTTGTGGAGATGAAGATGAGAGCCCTACTGCAAGATATACAGAGCAAATTGTCCATAAGTATAATTTTGCTGGTGGGAGATTTTAACTCGAAATAAGTGCAGGAAAAGGAAAAGATGTGACTAATTCAGCACAGGAAAGTAGCATGGGAATCATCCCCCAAATAATTATACAGTTAATAAAAAAATCAAAAGGGTCTAAGAGAGAAAAATGATAGGGCATAACTTGAAAGATTTAAACTTAACAATAATAAATGGGACATCTTGGAAACACCAGCCAGTGAAGGAGACATTTTACAATAGAAGGTGGGATCTCTGATAGATTACATTGTGATGTCCTCCGTTATTTTCCACAGGATAAAGTATTTTGTTGTAGGATAACAATTTGTAAGTGATTACAAGTCCATACTAACCCAGTTAGACCTTGAGGAGAGAGAAGCCTTGCATGAAAAACAAATCAGAAAAAGTGAAAATCAAAGGAGAATTGACTACAGTAGACAAGTAGTAAAAAAGTCAAAGTCATGGACTGTAAAAATCTAATTATTCACAAAATACAGGAGTCAAATAAGAGTAGAAGCAAAGACCAAAGGCCTCATTACAAGTTTAGCGGTCCTGTGACCGCGATGTTGACAGTGGCGGTTAGACCGCCAGCAGGCTGGCGGAGATGACCACCAAATTATGACTTTGGTGGTGATGCCAACGGAATACAGCCAAAGCACCACTGGCAGTGCCAGTGTGGTCAGACTGCCACAGACGATTGGAGCCATCAACAGTCCGTGGTAAACCATGTTTCCATCTGACTCATTACACACTGCCAACATTTCCGCTGCGGTCGGACCACCAGGGAAACCCAGGCAGAAATGAACTGTATAAAAGGAGACCCTCACTTCCAGGAAACCATACTTGTCCGGAGCCGCCGTGGAGCTACAACTAGACATCATCCCACTGCTCCTGCTCGCAGGAAGACAAGAGAATCATCATTGTCAACGACAACAACTGTAAGTAAACACAAACTCACCTGTTACATTTGTAAATTGTTAAAATTTGTATAGTTACATAACATACCATAGGGAGGAGGGTGTGAGGGATATACTCACACATAACAGTACAGTGACATTCACACTCACATACAACAAAGACACCCACACATACACAGCACAAACACTGCAGCCAGCACACACACACCACATGTCAATACCACACAGTTACAAATGGCAACACAGCACAGGCCCAGTCTCACACAATCCCATACATCATACCAAATGTCACAATAACACCACAACCACACAAACATTAACACATTGTCAAGCACTCACAACCGGCACTGACCAGGGACTCATCACAAATACAACACAATGTGCGACCATCTGTGAACGAACACACAAAATTACACCATCATGCAACTTAGCAATGAACACACACATCATACACACAGCACATCGTACCTATCATACAATGCACAATACACGCAGACTCACACGGCGAAAGCACACAAAGCCACACACCACAACAAACACATGGCAACACAAACATGACACAATACCATAATAACAACATGTCTGCTACATACACATGCCAATCACACAACACACGCCCTATCCCTGGAGGACAAAAGCACTGCACAAAACCTCACATACTGCTCAAACAATACAGGATGCACAAGCACCACACACACACAAATATTGGCACACAACCAATATCAGCCAGGAACAACTCAAACCTAGAAAAGGAAATGCAGGACAAATATGTAACCAGACAACGAACAACTGGTTGGTCAAAATATATATATTTTTTCTTTAAGAAATATAAAAGTCTAAAGCCATTGGCCAGTACATATTTACATATTGTTCCTTCACCAGCCTAAGCAGCCAGCACAGTTTACAACCTTTTCCAAGTTCACAGATGTCAGAACTTCCACAACACTCTACACACAGGCTAAAACAACAACAACATTGGCAGAGCACATAACCTTAACTTACAGTGTAGGAAAGAGCACACCATCCTTTGCCAAATAATGCCAGAAATTGAAAACATAATATAATCCTTGAAACATTTAGGTATGTTAAGCATTCTATGAGCTATGTCTGGCATACTAGATTTTGCTACACTCCATCAGGCATACCAACAACATTCATTAGTGTTTTACTGGCACATGTCAGATAACAAGGATTCTGTACAGGAATTGCAAAAACTTCAACACAGCGCATCCATTCTAGATGTTGGAAGGTGGGTCATTAGTTGTGTGGCCTGCACAAGTAACGAGTCCGCACACGACCGCCACTGGGAACCAAACACCCCATTGTAGCGCTTGACTCTCATAGGGTAGCGTTGCAGAGCAGTCCAAGGCTTACTCAAGGGAGGTGGTGTGGGCTAGTAATCCCCATTCACAAGCACGCAAGTATGACTCTCAATAAATGAATGTCCAGTCTGTGCTTTTTCTTTTGATAAAGTCAAAGTACATTTATTATTCACACACACTACTCAATACTATGCAACAATCTACAAATATATACAAAGTGATAAAATCACTCTGGACCAACAGTATGTAATCGTTCAGGTCTCCTTAAGGGAGAATATAATCCAACAACCTAAATGGCAAAACAGTCCTAGTGCCCCCCTTGCGACATTTGAACATTCTGACAGTATTCAACAGTACAGTGCAATGATGACACCTACATTTGTGAATAAATACTTTCATCCTGCCAAGATGTGACTGTCAGTATCATTATTCAAATTAGCATAATCAGAGAACATAAGAGACCAAATTTTAGCATTATAACCATCAGGATTACTTTTAGATTACTCTTACTGAACCATAAAATAACAGTAGAACACATGGGGCCATACCAACCTACACCTATGGTAGGCAACCTTGCACAAACAGGAACAAAAGTTCACTGAAGCTTGTGCTTCAAACATCCCTCTACCCCTGGAGGGGTTATCTCTCAGGTGTCCCACCCTACCTAGGGTGGGGACACCAACAGATGTTGGGGGGAGGCTGCGTTGCTCCTGCAGCTCCCCCTGTCTCCCAGTTCTCCGTTGGTGGTGGCCCCCATCTCAATGGGACCACCACAGGCGTTTTAGGGGCTCAAAAAGCAGCCCCTGCCCCGCAAAGCATGCTGGGGCGGCTGCATAATTGATGAGCGGCTCTCCCGCTGCGAGGGGAGAGCCGTGATTCCGTTCTGCTTTTCCTTTTGGCCCTTGGCTGTTGCCTTTGGGGGTGCCGGTCCCACCCGGTCACCCCCGCACCAAAACAAGGATCCCTCGTGGGAGGGCGGCTCAGGGAGCCCACCCCTGGCCGCCCCCGCCGGTTACCCGCACGGCCAGCACCTCCGGGTGCTGCCGCGGGAGCCGGCTTGCTGACTTGGAGTCTGCCCGCTCCAGCGCGCAGACTCAGGATGCTGGCGGCCTCTCGGGCCGCGCGGGGGAGTGCAGCGGCACTCCCCCTTCCTGCTGGCATCTTCGGGGCCCCGGGATGGGGTCCGGGGCCCCTCCTCCTCACGACGGGAAGTGCGACGGCGCTCCCCGGAGTCCTCCTGTTCTCGGGGCCCCGGGCCCCTCTCCTCCGTAGGGGGGAGTGTGACGGCGCTCCACCAGGCCCTCTTCTGCGCGGGGCCCCGGGATGGGGTCCGGGGCCCCTCTGGCCATCTTCACGGGAGCGCGACAGCGCTCACCGACTTTTCTTCGCCTGGGGGTGCGCGACGGCGCACCCCCACTCCCGCCTCTTCTCGGGGCCCCGGGATGGGGTCCGGGGCCCCATGGGACCATTTTCACGGGGAGCGCGACGGCGCTCCCCGACTTCCCTCCTGCTGGGGGGTGCGCGACGGCACCCCCCCCATTCATCCCTTTTTCACGGGGAGCGCGACGGCGCTCCCCGGCTTGTCTTCGCCACCGGGGGCCCCGGGATGGGGTCCGGGGTCCCCTCTCCACAGCGGCAGGGGGTGCGCGACGGCGCCCCCACTCATTCAACCTCCTTCACAGGGACCAGGCTTCACGGGGCCCCGGGATGGGGTTCGGGGTCCCTTCTTCTTCAGAGAGGGGGAGTGCGACGACACTCCCCTGTTCTCTTCTTCCTGGGCAGCCCCCAGGCCCTGGCCAACCCTGGGGGCACAGTCTCAAGCAGCTGCGGAGCTCCACTCGCTTCGTAGCTGCTTTCACAAAGGTCAAAGGTTGCCATTCTTTGTCCTGTGAAATCTCGGGCCCCCAAGGGCTGATTTTCTTCATTCTTGCGTCGTTCCGCTCCTGGTGACAAGCCCTTGCCACCAGGAGCACTCTCCTTAGGCCTCCTGGCCTGGAAGGGTCCCAGATCATCAGGGAGCCAGTTCCACTGACTCCTGCGCCAATCTTTCCTCTGGGTTCCCTCTTTTCCTTCTGAGCTGCGCGCTCTCCTTGTGCTAGCCCAGTCCTTCCCCCAACTAGTCCTCTGAGGGGGTAATGGGGCCAGCTTGCCTGGCCCTGGCATTCGCCTCGCTGGCATGGGATCCTTCAGGGGCAGAGTCCCTGCCCCAAAGGCAGTCAGGAGGTTCTTCCTTCCAGTTGTCCATGACGCCTGTCTGCAGTCCCAGTGTCCAGCAGTGAAGCACAGACAAGAGAGAGAGCTCTCCCCTGTGCAGGACCTTTTAAGTGGGGGCGGAAGTGTCCAGCAGGTCTGCACCTCTGGCCTATCCAGATGTGCCACATCACTTCCTTGCTCCCATCCCCTCCTTCTTGCACAGTCTTCTGGGATAGCTCAAGATGGCATCCTCCAGGAGTTAGTTGCCACATGTGCTCTGAAAGTCTCAGCCCCTCCTACCTCACATTCCTCGCAGGGCTTCTCCAGCCTGCTCCTGGCACGGAATGACAGCTGGCGGATTGATGCTAGGCCCTGCTCCAGCAAGTGGACAGAGCAGTAATTGGCCCTAATCCTGAGCTGAGGCAGAGAAAGATGACATCCCTGGATGACCCATAAGTTGTACAACTATGCCCTTGTAACCTACTGCATCATTCTTTTCTTACAGGTTACAGTGGACTTTGGTGTGACTCTGGTCTCGGTGGACCCCAGAGAACTGGAGTTGCACCCTAGGCCCTCCTTTCCCGTTGACATTCAATGGAGTATCTCCCCAATGCAAATACCTTAAGCACACTGACATTGGCATTGAACTGGGTGTCCCTACAGTGAAAAGACAGTAAGCACACTGACTCTCCCTCACATGTATACACCCCTCTCATGAGACCTACTCCAGGTCACCACCCACTCTGCATAGTTCCTCCTGCGCCAGGACTATCTAAGCGCAGTTCTAGGGCTGCGCACACTAGGAATCCTCCTCCCACAGCCCTCACATGGGTGCACATCCATGCGCACACATGATCACATGTAACCTGCCTGGGGCCTCCTGCCTTGCTGCGCCACAGCAGCCTTTCCTTAGCACGGCGACACCAGCGGTAAACACGTGCAGTCCATTTTACCATGTGTTTATTGTGCGGGAGTCACCTCATAGGAGGCTTCCTCACAGTAAACCGTCAAAAACCAGGTGGTCAAAAATCAAAAAATCAGGGCAGTCCTGATGGTCAGAACCGTCCTCTAACACTAGACCACTAGTAATATTGTCTGAGAACATTTTTGGTGGCTCTTGAGTCTTTTCTGGTTTGGATCTTTCAGAAGCATTCTACTGTGTACACCACGTTTCCATTCTTTCTCCGAAGGCAAATCTTTAAACACTGCAGTTGTGAATCCAGTTTTGAGCTCAGTCCTTTTTCATGTCAATGTTAGAAATCATTTTAGAATTCCTGGATAGCTTGGAAAGAGTGAAACCATAAGTGGCACAGCACTTCCACCGGCACAGGTGCCTTCACAGGTTTGGCATTGCTGTTGGCTACCCTACAGGAGTTGCCATTGTAGTAAACCATGCTAGGGTCGGCTTCGAGACTCCATTTTTAAATGCTAATTTTTCACTTATCATTTCTTTTTGTCTGTAACTTTGACATAGCTTTTTGTTTAAGTGATAATGTGCTGAGAAATCAATGTACATGGCGCTTGTTCCAGTAAGCGTTCATGCCATCTAGTGTGTAGACTCTGGCCAAGGCTGGGCAAGATGCCTAAACATTCTGGTTGTCTGTGTAGACAGCTACATGTTTGTAGACACGTGATAGCATCAAGCTTGCACCTCTGACACAGTCTGACACGGATGGTGCTTGTATTATAAAAACTGCCTCTGTGCATTATGCGATAGAGGAACACTTCCCCTGGGCTTATCCTGGAAAGTGGCACACAGTGCTCGAGATGCAGTTTGGCTGACTCTGATGTTGAACCTTCGTTCAAACTCTTCCCTCCACAAGACCAACAGCATGCACTACACCAGACCTGCTTCCTGGCATCCCGGTCCATCTTACTCAGGTATGTGGCTTCGGGTTTCCCAGTAGATCTGTCAAAGGGTGCTCCCACTATGCTCTCAGCGGTGTAGGTAGTTACAGATAGGAGTGTACCAACACAATCACAAAACTATGGCTGAACTGTTTATCTTTTTCACTATGTTTGTAATGCTGGTTATTTTCCTTGTAGTCTTGTTTGCCTAATACTCACAGCTCTTCTTTTTATGCAAGAATAAGACTGTTGCAATAAATGCTCTGAAAGACATTTTCACACCTTTTCTTGTGTCTAATCTTGGGTACTCTAAGTGACAACAAAAGGGTAGATCTGTTTCCACAATTTCCTTGGGAATCTGACAAGTCATGTTCGAGTTTGCAAAACCCGCCTGGTACCCTGGTGTGTATAGGGGTTCAGACAGGGCATGATGAGCTAGCTAGGAATCATGTCAGCATTTCCTGATGGTGTATGCAGACTGAGTCCCTATACAGTAATGTTCATGTTGACGAGATACACAGTCCTACTTGATTTGTAAGAACCATATAACACCATCTGAAGATGCGAAGGAATCTTCTTTAAAGCAGATAATGTATAAATGGCGGTACTCCACCCCAGGCCTGGGCTTTTTTTTACATGGTATCTCCATAGGGCTTAGGAAATTGTGCTTCAAGATTTCTTCGGGAGCCTACATCTCCTGAGAATTAACTATTCCAGATTTTGGTAATTATGACTCCATGTCACCAAGGACATAATGCTCTCAGCAAAAGAGATTCTGTAAAACCCCTTCTTTTCAAGTGTTTTATTAAAATGGGACCCACTGCAATCAACCTGGATTACAACTCCCACAGTGGTTAAGTTCTTGAGCGAGAACCCGTCACTGATAAAAACACAAACAAATCCAGAGCCATTTTCACCACTTCTAGGTGACAAGTATCTCTTTCACAATAATTATTGAGCTTGACATTCACTCAAAGTGGAAACATTTAAAAACAAATGCCAGAGTATCTTATTAAAACGTGCATTTTTCCACATAGAACATAAAATGTGTTGCTTGTTTTAGGTAAAAATGTTGAAGCAGCACATTTAATTCATTCAGTGTTGAGACCCTGATGTCTGTTGTCAAGAGGCATCTCTGAATCCCAAATAGCAGCCTTTGAAAACCCTCCCCAGCAAGAAAGGTGAGGTGAGACAGTTATTATAGAGTTTGTTTAGCCCCCTCTCATCAATTCTCTTCCAGGCAAATGTAGGTGCGTTGCTGGGTCAGTCACATTGGGGCTGGAGGGGGGGGGGGTTGAGCTTCACATTGCCCAACAATTTCACTTACATTTAACATCAGAACACACTCTAGGACAATCAGGGCACATGAGAGGGGTTAAAGGGGCAGTGGAAAGGGAGCCAAATGTGGATTGGCAGGGCACTAAGAGAGAAAACACAATATTTTGTAATATAACCAACATGTATGAAGACTTTGAAGGCAGAGGGGAGAAGGGTTTGTATGCGAGTCTGTCTGTAGGTAAAAAGTCCTTGTGAAATCTGACAGACACCTCCCCATACCCGACTGAAAGCACCTGACCCAACTATTCACCAGAAAATACATTTATGAGGGGGGTGTGACACCCCAAACATCTCTCCTCCCCTGAGGCTACGCCCTGGGCAAATCTCTGTGTGTAGCAGGAAACAGGGTCAGCCCCATCAATAGATGTCCCATCCTCCGAGACCTCCAGAGCACTTCTAACAAGAACTGAACTGTGAAAATAAAATGGTCTGGATTAATTGTTAATAGGACATCTGGAGAAGGGTGGGGGTCTGTAGGGGAGGGGGACCATAGGGGAACTCTCTCCCTCCACAACATAAGGTCAATTAATTCACAGATCCTACCTAGACCCCATACAGTTTCTTTTTTCACTGCGGCAGACCACAGCAGCAAACCAACAGCAGTACCTCGAGTTTCGCTTTAAAGAGATGCCACAAGATGATGGGAACTTTTAGGCGTTTTGTGATGCTTGTAACTCGCAGAAATTCTAGGTACTAGCCCCTACCCCGGAAAACATTTCTGAAAATAGCGAGGACGTGAAATTCCATGAAATTTCAGTAGATGAAACGTTTATGCAAAACTTGCACTGAATCTGTTCTAAGTGAGAAATTCCTCTGCAAGTGAGTTTCCTGCGTTTAGGTACAAATGTATCATTGCTGTTCTCTCGCTGCTATGACGCAGCCCAGCGCTAAGGAGGGAGGATTGCTCCTGGTAGGCAGCGACATCTTCCTGCACAAAAACAATCCATGGAGGCGTTTTCCTCTTTCTAGGGGTCTGATTATGGATGGGTCTGTTACCTCTGACCCATGGGTATACGCCTGTCCGCCCGGGTCAGAATTAGGAGTTTTGTTTTATTTAACGCATCCAATAATTATCAGATGCGTTGAAAACTCATCCTTCATTAAATTTCTGTAGGTCAAACTTGGTGGAATTTAACAGGAGACTTGTTCAGTATTTACTGTACCGTGAAGCTTTTGGTGCTTAAACACCAGAATTGGTATGTTATTCCTCACAAACTCGTAATAGATGCTATTTATCGCACATGATAAATAATGCCCCCACTGCACATGATAAATAATGTACCCAATGGTATCGTTATCTATATTGTCCGATGAATAACACCTAAACGGGTCGTCAGGCCCTAGGGGGCGTGTTTATCAAATTGTTATTCAACACAATGCAACGCAGCAAGCCACCCTGCTGCACTGCGCTGCGTGAAAGGGAGAGGTCAGGAATGCGCTGTATTTAACATTCTATGGCACATTCCTGCTCTCTACATGCGCTGGTGCACAATGGGCTGCCTAGTACCAACGCAGGCATCTTTGCACCATGGTGCAAGGGTGCCTGCATTGTAGGCAGGATTATTTTGTGCCGGAAAGGACACCTGCTTGCACAAAAACAATCCACAGGGGCATTGTCCTCTTCCTATTTGTGCTGCAAAATGCAGGACACATAGAAAGAGGAAGGAACAAAGACAAATAAACATATTCATCCTTGTACCACCTCCAGTGGGGAGGAGTAGTATTTAGACATATTCCCAGGTCTACCACTGATGGTAAATCAGAGAATGCCCCAAAATACTTAGGTGGATGCATGGAAACACCAACGCTCCACCCATGTAACGCCTCCCTGGGGCAGAGTAAGACAGGCCGCGACTGAGCCTGTGTTGCGTGGCTTGGTAAATCTGACTTAAGAACTGCGTTACCCTTGCGTCCCCCTGCATGCCGCAAGGGCAACGCAATCCTTTGATGAATCTGGGCCTCAATATTTTACACACATTTTTTACTCAACACTACATCGCTGGGTGCAGGGTAACAAACAACCAGCAAAGTGAAAGTCACATCCCTTCGATGAGACTATTCACATATATTTTAAACAATTTAAGAGAACGTCATGTGCCAAAGTAGATTCATTATTACCGATATATACGTAATACTGAGCACATAGTACCAGAGCACATAGTGCCAATGATAAACTAAACAGGTCACAATCACACTCCGCACAAATCCACACTAATTTTGCCACAAAGATCTGCACCCAAAACACTGAGGAGCCTATTCACAAAGGACATTTACACGTGCGTAAAGCTGCATTTGTAAATGTACTTTTAAACTTTGTAGGGGATTCATTTTCTGCTTGTATGTATTCACTATTTCCGAATATCAGCTTACTACAAAGCATAGACTTACATTCCTCCCTCCCTAAAACAGGGGATGCAGCCAAATTCACGAGTGTAAAGTTCCTACTATTTATTTTTCACAGGTAAAATGAGATTTCCACTATCGGTGCAGAGATCTCCCTATGGTAAATTGTAGTGAAATTTAAAAATGTCTTTTAAACTTTTTTTTAAAAATGTACACATAGATTTATGTTTAAAATGAATGTAAATTAATTGTATAAATGCACTTAAAATGTTAAATTTTAAAAAAAAATAAGACAGCACTATTAACATAATTGTTAAATATTTAATAATTTAAATATGTTAACTTTTTAAAGATTTATTTTAAAAACTCTGGTGTTTATAGGTATTTATTATGTATTACAAATGACTAAAAGTAACGAAATGTGCATTTATGTTTAATAAAAACCACAATTATAATATTGTATAGTAAAATATTATTTATTTATTATTTCCATAAAACTTTTTTAAAATATTAAATACAATTTCAAAGAAATTGAGTAATTTTAACATGATTTTCTGTGGGTTCTACTTTGAGTCCGTGCCTCGTTATCTTCTATGGAAGGGTGTTGCAGTACCAGTGATTGGCCATGCATGGTTTACCAGTGATTGGCCATGCATGGTTTACCAGTGATTGCCCATTCATGGTTTACCAGTGATTGGCCATGCATGGTTTACCAGTGATTGCCCATGCATGGTTTACCAGTGATTGCCCATTCATGGTTTACCAGTGATTGCCCATGCATGGTTTACCAGTGATTAGCCATGCATGGTTTACCAGTGATTGCCCATGCATGGTTTACCAGTGATTAGCCATGCATAATTTACTTTACCAGTGATTGGCCATGCATGGTTTACCAGTGATTGGCCATGTATGGTTTACCAGTGATTGGCCATGCATGGTTTACCAGTGATTGCCCATTCATGGTTTACCAGTGATTGCCCATGCATGGTTTACCAGTGATTAGCCATGCATAATTTACTTTACCAGTGATTGGCCATGCATGTTTTACCAGTGATTGGCCATGTATGGTTTACCAGTGATTGCCCATGCATGGTTTACCAGTGATTGCCCATTCATGGTTTACCAGTGATTGCCCATGCATGGTTTACCAGTGATTGGCCATGCATGGTTTACCAGTGATTGGCCATGCATGGTTTACCAGTGATTGCCCATGCATGGTTAGGGACTTGCTCAAAATCTGAGTTGGATTATATATTAGACTGTTTTGCAGTCTTTTGGACTGTATTGTATTTATTTGATTAGTGCAGTTTGTGCATAAGAATGGGTTCTCTCTTTTGTAGGTTGGTGCATGTACCTCACTAAACCCTTCCTTATCCCTCCCGAAAAACCTCCTTACATCCCCCTGAATTCCAGCTATTTTGTCAAATGTAATGTCCATTTTCCAGCCACTTCCCCCTCCTGCCCACAGTTACTATAAAAATGTATACTTAGGTGTAAGGAAATCTCTGACGTTGGGCGTGAAGTGGTACAAAAGGCCGTGGTAGAGACCTCCGCACATAGGTTTGTGAATAGCATTTTGTAGTACCTGAGCAGCAGTACCTAATGTGTAAAACAAAATGTGCCGGACCCACGGTTTGGCTCGATAGCAGGCAGAAGGAGCTGCTGAGTACTGGGCTCTCTGAACACCAACACTGTGTGTTTCCCAAGCCTCTTTCTTCCATCGCCAGGCACTCCTTGCCCATTTTGAGTTCTTTGTCATTCTGACTTTTTGTGTAAATGTTTGTCCATGTTTCTCTTCCTCCCACTTTTGTGTTTCACTCTCTCTTGCTTGCGGTTAAAGTCTGATGACGAAAAATAAGTGCTTGTGTAAAAAGAAAGTGCCAGTGGACCCCAGCTGCAAACACCTGCTCAAATTAAGCACTGGTGAGTAGTACTGTTGTAATACTATTTAACATATTTCAAAATGCAGTTTGGGAAGAGGCTTCTAAAGGTATATTCTATAAAAGGCCAAGGCTATTGTATTTGTCAGTGCTTGTTTTTTTCTGTTTAATAAAGCTTTGAAACTATTTCACCAGATTGCTTCATGGTTAGTTGTCCTTATTATATACTTTTTGATATGTGCACCAAGAGCAGGTATTATATGTTCTTTATTTCTTACTGCACTGTTGATTTGTTTTGCATTCTACCCACGTGGACTTTCTTCAAATGATGGTTTTTCGCTCATACCACGCTACTACAGGTAGCAAATCTTCCCTGTGTTGAAACCTGCTTGTTTCTAATTACTGCACTCTGTGGTGTTGCCCAGGAGACCAGTCTCTCCCAGTTTTCTTTTGTTTTGTGTTTTCTAAAGAAGATTCCTCAGCTAGAGCACATCTAGGCAAGTGACCAAGTCTCTTCCATGTCTCTCCCTTGCAGATACATTTTCTGTCCTCAGTTGCCGGGCAGAGGGTGGCAGGCCTACGTGGCGGATCCTGAGCTCCAGTGCGATGACTAACATCTGTAGCTATTATGATTGAATGGACACTACGGGGGCACTTCCTTTCAGCAGAGCTATGACTTCCTGGGGAGCACACCATGATGAAATGTGGAGTACCTGCACTAAGTTTACAGATTATCTTCTGGTGGAAACATCAATCAGGTCAGAGAAAGACCGTGGCAGTGCAGCACCAAGACATGCACAGGTCCTCTCTCCAAGAGCATGTGGCTAGAAGCATCCTCAAAGTGTCTAAGCACTGGAACCAGGAAGGGGCAAAGGGTTAACTCTTTGATTATTCACAGTCTTGCAGTAGTGAAAAATGAATGTAAGAGTTTTTCTCTACCAGGACACGTAAAACGTAAAAGTACATGTCCAACTTTTTAAATACATTGCACCCTGCCGTCTGTGCTGTCCACAGCCAACCCCGTGGTTGACATATTTATTAAAAATGAAGGTTTGGGCCTGGCAAAAGGTTTATTTTGCCAGGTCAAAATGGCAGTTTTATACTGCACATACAGGCCCTGCAATGGCAGGCCTGAGAAATGTTTAAAGGGCTACATAAGTGGGTGGCACCACCAGTGCTGCAGACACAAAAGTAGCATTTAATATACATGAGTTATAGTTACCTTACAGGACGAGTTATAGCAACCTGAGGTAACTATAACTGGTTAATTCCTGTGGTTTTTAGAGTTTAAAATGTTATGTTGCAACTGAATATTTCACCAATTTATAACGTTACTTAACGTTGGCTCTACGGCCAACCCCTCGCAGGCAGCCAATCCCAGGCTGCTCATGGCTTCCGGCCATGCCTGGCAGGGGGTTAGCTGTAGGGCAGGACCTGTGCTCAACCCCCGCAGGCAGCCTAAAACCCACCTCCCCCCTCCACACCCAACACCCACTCTATATTGAAAGCAGACCTATCATCTTTCTCTAAAAATTAACAATAATTTTCATCAAATCTATGTTTCAATTATGACATTAAAATATGTTTGATTTAACTACATGTCTGTTACTCTTTCTTTTTACATAGTTTTTATTATTAGATTTTGGGGGTGAAAAAAGTGAAAAAAATGGTAAGAAGTATATTAGTTTTTCTTTAAGAAAAAGATAAAACAAATATGTCTCTGTTTTACCTTTCAACAATTTACACCCCAAAGAATGCAATGGTAAAAATAATAACATAAAGGCTTATATTTTATGTGACGCATCTGGAACACATAAAATTCAACCATGCACCAAGTGGCACTAAAATCTGAGCTCCAGCGCAAAAGCCCCAGCATGGGAATGCTTTTGAAAAATATTGTAAGTTCTCCTGGATCATGGTTTCAATGTCCCAGGAGATTTACGCTGCATAACTCCCTACAGACCCCCACATAAGAATTTTGGTGATGCCCTTGCCCCTTCTACGGACATCAGCAAAAACAAAATATAAGGCATTACGGGGCGCTCCCTGAAGGCGCAGTGAATAATAAATGAGCGGCTGTGTCAGCTCATTTGTTGCTCATTTTTTTATGTATTTTTTCTGGTCCCACTCGGTACAGCCACTGTTTTTTTTTTTTATAAGGGGACGTGAGAGGAGCCCCCGGGCCTGCGGCCCCACCACCCCCCCCTGCATGGCAAGAGACACTATTTGTTTTCACTCTGGGGTGTCACAGTGCCCACCGAGGGCATCCCACACTATTATTATTTTTTAGGTCACGGGGAGCCCCAGGGCCCCCGCAGTCCCACTAGCATTTTCATTTTTTACTCATTTGTAAACTGGCATGCCCCAGTGCCCACCGGTGGCACGCCACAACTAGTCCTGACGTTTCTTTTAAGTGAGGTACCTCGTGCCCATCAGGAGCACTCCAAAGCTGGTGCCTCATTGCAGAGTGCAGGGGAGGACCAAGGCCCCCACATCCCCGCTGGCTCCCCCGCTTGGTCCTATCGAGGGTGCAGTGGAGGCCCGCATTGCTCCTACCCCGCAGGGGCAGGTTTCTTTTGCTCCCGCAAGGTGGGAGCAATTCAAAGCATTTCCCTGCCTGCTCCCGCTCTGGTGGGAGAACTTTTGCACTTTCCATGTGTCCCCCTCAGCAATTCACTTCTAGAGCCCCCCTCAAATTGGAATGTCTATTTGCCTCTTTCCCTCGTGGCTGGGGATGTCAGGTTGATACATACAGTGGCGTTGGAACAATTTTCAGGGTGGGGGTGCTGCCATCGTCATGAAGTCATGGGGTTTGTGAAAAATCCAAGTCTCACACAAAGAACAAATGCAGCAACTGAGCCACGCCCACTCACGAGGAGGGTGCAAGGACGCAGTATGTTGGGTAGAGCGCAATTCGGAGCACATTGTTAGCCATATAGTCGCTAAAGCATGGTGTGGCGTGCACTGTGGTTAAAGACATGACACTTTCCGTTGAAAGGGCCACTACATTGGCCCAGACATGCAGCTTTACAGATATAAATTCCCTGTGCACACACAATAATGCTTTGACTTAGGGTGTCACGCTTAAGCAGATATTGATCACATCACCAAGAAAGGTGTCTTGATTCGTTTTGACCCTATTGAAATAGTTGTTTCAATCACAATTGAGAATTACAAAAACGTGCTTCGTGTGTGCTTTTGCATTGGCTGATATATTTTGAAATACTTGTACAGTTAATTTACAGGTATATAAACGGCCTTGTGTGTTGGAATAAAATTGACATGCCACAAACCTCCGTTCCCCCCTGCCCCCGCCCCTTAACAAGGTTGTCACATGTTACATCTACAAAACGCTCTCACCTTACAGAGAAACCAAAGAAAATTAGCAAGGAAATGACAATTAAACACCAATCTCCGTGTGAAAAGAATTCGGGACACTTTGTTAGAAGACATTGACTGACTTTTGACCTGTCTCTGATGGCACAACAAATGTGACCAGACAAAACGTAAATGTGCTCATTCACCTTCTGATTCCCATCGTGGTGATTCTGGGGTGCTGAGAACGTCCCCCACGCCCTGGCACCCCCGCTCCCATTACCTATGGATATAATGTTTTCTTTCCCACCATAACCCCTGCCACGGTGTGTAGGGAGTGCCATGTTCCCTCCACGAAGACCTGCCCCTGCTCTGGCGCTGCCGCAGCAAAATCTCCCAGGATGCAGCGCGGTGTTGGCAGGAGAGAGCACCGGTGCAAAAAGAGCGACGTCACGCGGGATTCCTGCGCACACTAACGTATTTCAGTCTGAATGTCAGGCTCTTGTGACACATTGTTAAAGCTATATGGTGTTGGTGATGCACTCTGCAGAGGCGTAAAGAAACCTGAGGGGGCCCCTCTGCAATGTACCTCGAGGGCCCCCCACCCCCTGGACTCAGTCAAATGCATGTCGCCGTGCACAGTGACTGTGGCTCTCGTGGCACATGGTTAATTCTCTCCAGTCTGCTCAGGCAGCGCGGTCATACTCCCTCTCGCTGCGGCCGGTGTCTTCACTGTCAGGCTCTCGTGGCACATTGTTAATTCTCTATAGCCTGCTCAGGCGGCGAGGTCATGCTCCTTCTCTCTGCGGCCGGTGCCTTCACTGTCAGGCTCTCGTAGCACATTGTTAATTCTCTCCAGCCTGATCAGGCGGCGCAGTCATACTCCGTCTCACTGCGGCCGGTGTCTTCAGTGTCAGGCTCTCGTGGCACATTGTTAATTCTCTCCAGCCTGCTCAGGCGGCGTGTCATATGCCCTCTCACTGCGGCCCGCGCCTTCACTGTCAGGCTCTCGTGGCACATTGTTAATTCTCTATAGCCTGCTCAGGCAGCGCGGTCATACTCCCTCTCGCTGCGGCCGGTGTCTTCACTGTCAGGCTCTCGTGGCACATTGTTAATTCTCTATAGCCTGCTCAGGCGGCGAGGTCATGCTCCTTTTCTCTGCGGCCGGTGTCTTCACTGTCAGGCTCTCGTAGCACATTGTTAATTCTCTCCAGCCTGATCAGGCGGCGCAGTCATACTCCGTCTCACTGCGGCCGGTGTCTTCACTGTCAGGCTCTCGTGGCACATTGTTAATTCTCTCCAGCCTGCTCAGGCGGCGGTGTCTATGCCCTCTCACTGCGGCCCGCGTCACCACTGTCAGGCTCTCGTGGAACATTGTTCATTCTCTATAGCCTGCTCAGGCAGCGCGGTCAATGCCCTCCTAATGCGGCCGGTGTCGGCACTGTCAGGCTCTCGTGGTACATTGTTAATTCTCTATAGCCTGCTCAGGCGGCGAGGTCATGCTCCTTCTCGCTGCGGCCGGTGTCTTCACTGTCAGGCTCTCGTGGCACAGTGTTAATTCTCTCCAGCCTGCTCAGGCGGCGTGTCATATGCCATCTCACTGCGGCCCGCGCCTTCACTGTCAGGCTCTCGTGACACATTGTTAATTCTCTAAAGCCTGCTCAGACGACGTGTCACTCGCCCTCTCACTGCGGCCGGTGTCTTCACCTTTAGACTCTCGTGGCACATTGTTAATTCTCTCCAGCCTGCTCAGGCGGCGGGGTCAATGCCCTCTCACTGCGGCCCGCGTCACCACTGTCAGGCTCTCGTGGCACATTGTTAATTCTGTCCTGCCTGCTCAGGAGGCGCGGTCATGCGCCCTCACTGCAGCCGGTGTCTTCACTGTCAGGCTCCCGTGACACATTGTTATTCCTCTCCAGCCTGGTCAGGCGGCGCGGTCAATGCCCTCTCACTGCAGCCGGTGTCTTCACTGTCAGGCTCTCGTGACACATTGTTATTTCTCCCCAGCCTGGTCAGGCGGCGGGGTCATGCGCCCTCTCACTGCGGCCGGTGTCTTCACTTTCAGTCCTCACATGATCACAGGAGGGGCCCTGAGCGCTGGAATAGAGAGCTGCAGGCCGGGGGAAGGAATCAACTACAATAACAGAAATCTGCTAGCGCAACCATGTGTTACTCGAGAGTTAATCTATACTCTCTTGTATTAAGACCACATCCAGCTCTAACACACAAAACTATAGTTAAAGTGCAAAAAAATATATTTAGTGAATCAAATACTTGCATCAGTTTTGTCATTTTCATCCCAAATATTTTATATCTGAATATCTACACTTCAACACAAAAAAATCAAAACGGTAATACCAAAGAACTCTTGATTTCTCGCATCACTCTAATAAAAATCAAAGCTCACGTACTATCCTGCCCAAACATACTACATCGGTACATCATACTTACTCCACATGCTAACGATAAAAACATCCAGCAACTATGGGTCCGACGGGGGTCCCTTCAGATGTGAACGGAAGCTCTGATCGGCGGTTATCTAGAGAGAGGTGTTCGCTGTCAGGCTCTCGTGACACATTGTTAATGCTGTGAGTGCTGGTGATTCTCCATGTCCTGGCCTGCTCACGCGGCCGGAGCACGGCTTTCAGGCTGTCGTGGCACATTGTTAATGCCCTGGGGTGCTGGTGATACTCTGTCTCCAGGCTGCTCAGCGGCGCGAGCATTGGCCACTCACTAGAGTCCGTCTCTTCGCTGCCAGACTCTCGTGACACATTGTTAATTCTATCCAGCCTGCTCAGGCATTGCGGCCAATGCCCTGTCACTACGACCGGTGTCTTCACTGTCAGGCTCTTGTGACACATTGTTTATTCTCTCCAGCCTGCTTTGGCGGCCAAATCCCTCTCGCTGCGGCCCGCCCCTTCACTGTCAGGCTCTCATGACACATTGTTAATGATCTGTGTACTGGTGATGCTCCCTGCCCCCAGTCTGCTCATGCTGCACGAGCAAAGGCCTCTCACTAGGGCCCGTGTCTTCCCTGTCAGGCTCTCATGACACAGTGTTAATGCCCCGTGTACTTGTGATGCTCCCTGCCCCCAGCCTGATCATGTGGCGCTATCACGGACCTCTCACTAGGGTCCACCCCATCACTGTCAGGCTCTCATGACACATTGTTAATGCTCTGCGTACTGCTGATGCTCTCTGCCTTGAGCCTGCTCATGAGGCGTGAGCACCGGCCTCTCACTAGGGTCCGTGTCTTATCTGTCAGGCTCTCATGACACATTGTTAATGCTCTGGGTACTGCTGATGCTCTCTGCTTTGAGCCTGCTCATGAGGCGCGAGCACCGGCCTCTCACTACGGTCCACCCCTTCACTGTCAGGCTCTCATGACACATTGTTAATGCTCTTTGTACTGCTGATGCTCTCTGCCTTGAGCCTGCTCATGCGGCGGGAGCACGGGCCTGTCACTAGGGTCCGTGTATTCATTGTCAGGCTCTCACGACACATTGTTAATGCTCTTGGTACTGCTGGTGCTCTGTGCCTTGAGCCTGCTCATGCGGCGCGAGCACCGGCCTCTCACTAGGGCCCCTGTCTTTTCTGTCAGGCTCTCACGACACATTGTTAATGCTCTGGGTACTGCTGATTCTCCCTACCCCCAGACTGCTCATGAGGTGCGAGCACCGGCCTGTCACTAGGGTCCACCCCTTCACCGTCAAGCTCTCATCACACAGTGTTAATGCTCTTTGTACTGCTTATGTTCTCTTCCTTGAGCCTGCTCATGCGGCGGGAGCACGGGCCTGTCACTTGGGTCCACCCCTTCACTGTCAGGCTCTCATGACACATTGTTAATGCTCTTTGTACTGCTGATGCTCTCTGCCTTGAGCCTGCCCATGCGGCGGGAGCACGGGCCTGTCACTTGGGTCCACCTCTTCACTGTCAGGCTCTCATGACACATTGTTAATGCTCTTTGTACTGATTATGCTCTCTGCCTTGAGCCTGCTCATGCGGCGGGAGCACGGGCCTGTCACTAGGGTCCGTGTATTCATTGTCAGGCTCTCACGACACATTGTTAATGCTCTTGGTACTGCTGGTGCTCTGTGCCTTGAGCCTGCTCATGCGGCGCGAGCACCGGCCTCTCACTAGGGCCCCTGTCTTTTCTGTCAGGCTCTCACGACACATTGTTAATGCTCTGGGTACTGCTGATTCTCCCTACCCCCAGACTGCTCATGAGGTGCGAGCACCGGCCTGTCACTAGGGTCCACCCCTTCACCGTCAAGCTCTCATCACACAGTGTTAATGCTCTTTGTACTGCTTATGTTCTCTTCCTTGAGCCTGCTCATGCGGCGGGAGCACGGGCCTGTCACTTGGGTCCACCCCTTCACTGTCAGGCTCTCATGACACATTGTTAATGCTCTTTGTACTGCTGATGCTCTCTGCCTTGAGCCTGCCCATGCGGCGGGAGCACGGGCCTGTCACTTGGGTCCACCCCTTCACTGTCAGGCTCTCATGACACATTGTTAATGCTCTTTGTACTGCTGATGCTCTCTGCCTTGATCCTGCCCATGCGGCGGGAGCACGGGTCTCTCACTAGGGTCCACCCCCCTCACTGTCAGGCTCTCATGGCACATTGTTAATGCTCTGTGTACTGCTGATGCTCTCTGGCTTGAGCCTGCTCATGTGGCGGGAGCACGGGCCTGCCACTTGGGTCCACCCCTTCACTGTCAGGCTCTCATGACACATTGTTAATGCTCTTTGTACTGCTGATGCTCTCTGCCTTGAGCCTGCCCATGCGGCGGGAGCACGGGCCTGTCACTTGGGTCCACCCCTTCACTGTCAGGCTCTCATGACACATTGTTAATGCTCTTAGTACTGCTGATGCTCTCTGCCTTGATCCTGCCCATGCGGCGGGAGCACGGGTCTCTCACTAGGGTCCACCCCTTCACTGTCAGGCTCTCATGGCACATTGTTAATGCTCTGTGTACTGCTGATGCTCTCTGCCTTGAGCCTGCTCATGTGGCGGGAGCACGGGCCTGTCACTTGGGTCCACCCCTTCCCTAGACCCCCCCAGCTCAGTGTCCGTGAACGAAGCACAGCACAGAGACGGAGCAGAGGAGGCGGAATAGTTTCACCACAGCGCCATCTGCAGGAGGCAAGGATTCGCAGCAGTCGCTGGCCAGGCTTTCGCACCTGAGTCCGGTTCTGTGGTCACTGGAAGCCCCGGCTTGTTTCCAAAAACCTCCTTGTTGATGCGGCTAATGCAATGTTAAATGCTAATACCTGCGAACATTTTAGAAGAAACAGGGACATTATAAAGCACATAATCGGGAGAATGTATTTTCCCCATTGACTTCTATTGAAGGAGAAGCCATTTCAGGCGGGAGATAGCCAAAATAAAGCATGTTTTTGCTTAAAAAATCGGGAGTCTCCCGCCTGAATCGGGTCTGTGGGAATGCATGAATGCTTTGCATAGCTGAAAATGAAGGCCACGTGTAAGAATAATAAATGCCATTTTAGACAAGAGCACTATGGATTCTGGGACTTGTAGTTTCACCTTTCTCATCAAGGTGTGAGTTTGCATGGAAGTCCAGTAAAAAATACAGGCCTGGCCAAGGCCTTACACACGGCAGGGAGCTGGTTGGCACCTCTAGCGCTGGGGTGTCGCTTTCGATACTATGGCGACAAAGCCAATCGTTTGTGGGGTTTGTAGAGTGGAGATGCTTTCTCAAGCTGCACTAACATGCACAGAACAGGCACAGTACAGGCAGCTGCTGCACTACATGTTAAATGAATGAATGAAAGCCACCTGTAGAGCTCACTGTTCACCTACAGGGGGTGCCCGGACCCTAGAGCTAAAGAGACCAAGCATCCCTGCCAAGCTTCCCAGGTCCATGCGTGATGTGCTGCTCCAGTTCGGGTTTTTACTTTGAATTCTGGGAATTGCAGTTTTGTTTCTTGGATTATAAAACAGGACTACAAGTCCCACAATTCAAAGGAAAAGAGAACCTGAACTGGCTCAGCACATAACGTATGGACCTGGGAAACTTGACAGCTACGACCAAGGCCAGTAAAATGAAATGAGGGAAAGGCCAGTGCTTAAAGGTTTTACAGAAACGCAAACGGTTACCAGAAACAGCAACATTTCACTGGCTGAAAGGCTAAGTACCGACCATCTAGTTTGGTCTTCCTAACAGTGAGGCTGCTGCCAATCAAAGGTGGTGGGGGTTGAATAAAAAAAAAATCTTATCTGCCGCCGTGGTCCTGGAGCTCTCGTCGTCTCGGCAGTCACTGGGGCACAAGCACAGGCTCCCAATCCAGAGGCTGCTCTCATGCTATATCAAGCATGAGAGAAGTGCCAGGATTGGCCGGAGCAGGCTGGTCTGACGCTCGCTCAGGCACAGGGAGGCTGTGCCTTTTCTCCACCCAGCTGTGTAACACAGCTAGGCTGGAGAAATGTAAGTGCGCGGGGAAGGGGTCCCTGGGGACCCCTTCCTGTTTACAAACAGTTTACCCCCAATTTGAAATTGGTGTTAAAATATGATTGTCTTGCATTTTAGTTACAAACTTTTACACATACCACACTGTGATTCTAATCGCAAACCCAAATTGCGATTCGGTGACAGGTTTTCGAATCTCTGCTTGGGTTTGGTAAATGTCAAAAAGTCTTTTTGCATTCGCAAACGGACCAATTCTGCTAGGAGATCTTAAAAAAACAGACTTAGACAGTCTTAATTAATTACATATCTTGTTTTCATGAATGTCTGGCTTTTCAGCTATCAGCTGGAAGAAAGGTCACAAGTCTGGGTGAAATATGGAGATAGGCAAAAAAGAAGGCTCTTGGTGTCTTGGTGTCTTTTCCAGAAAAATTGAATGTGAAAGACAAAATAAAGACGGTGGGCAGGTGGCAGAGGGGCCTGAGGTGTGTCCAGTCATTGGCCACCAAAGAGATGACTACACTGTGGAAGGCCTCCAAAGATAAGTTTAGCAAGGATGAGCTTCCTCCGAACACCCGATTGCCATGCATGCATTGAATCTGGGCTCAACACTGCACAAGTTGTCATTAAATGATACCCTAACGCGGGTGCCAACTGAGGAAGGCATTTAGGAAAAAGCAAAGGTCTATGGGGGCATACTTATGAGAGGCTGGCACCACTGTTGCATAATTTTTAGAGACTAAAGGTGGCGCAAACCTTTCAACCATATCTGTGAGGCCACGCAAATCCACTTTGCGTGGCTTTAAATGGCCTCCTAGATATGGAGAAGTAAAGCAACGCAAGTCGCAGTGTTGTCTTGCTCTGCGTTAGGGAGGCGTTCCATTGGCGTTGTGGTGGGTGTTCCCAAGCAACACCCAAGGATTTTGACGCATCTCCAGATTTACAAGGCCATGTAAACCTGGAATTGCACTAAAATCTTACTCCTCCACAGGGGAGGCGCAAGGAGGAGAGATATCTTTATTTATTCTGCAGCACACATAGAAAGAGAAAAAAGCCTCCCAGGATTGTTTTTGTGCCTGAGGGTGCTCTGTCCTGCACAAAAACAATGCTGCCTACACCACAAATACCCTTGCGCCATGGTGCAAGGGTGCTGCTTTGGTGCTAGGCACCCAAAACAGAGCCAGCGCAGTGGAAAAGGACACGAATGTCCCATATTTCATAGATGAGGAACATTCATGCCTTTCCCTCAAACGTAGGTGACTTACTACGCTGCCCTATGCCAGAAAGTCATAAATCTGCCCATGGAACATGAAAGCAGAGGAAATGATACAGATATCAAATAAGGTTGGGCTAAGTGCGAAGGTAGTTTTTTCTTTTGTACTTCTAAAAAGCTTACAATTGAACTTAGGTTAACATAATCGAGAAATGTTCTGTCTTCCACCTTGAAATGACACCCCACTACACCCACGTGATCATTGTTGTTATTCCACATCTAAATAAAGACCCCTCGGGTGCCCTGGAGGGGCTGGTCTCGCCCTCAGCCACGGTTGCTGTGTGCCGAAGACCAGACCAGCTCCCCTGCCCCCCCCCCTTTCCCCCAGTGACGTCTGATGACATCAACGCAGGATTGCGTGCTGAGCTCATCAGAGGTGCCATCGGAAGAGAAATGTAAAGCATTTCTCTTCCAATCAAGGTGTAGGGGCAGGCAGAGGACATGAAAGGAAAGGCCTTTCCTTTCATGTGTGTCTGAGCATTTCTGCAGCTGGATTGTAAGAGAAATGCCCACTAGACACCAGGGATCCTTTTTTTATGTATATGTAAAAACAACTCTTGAAACTGTCTTGCTACCAGCTCAGTATGACACTGAGTGAGTGGGCACAGAAAGCCAGTCCAAGCTCCCCACGAGGGTCAAGTCCTGCAGGGATGTAAAAAAGAGGGCCTGCAGTGAGCCTAAGCCCCATGGATATCTTTGTTATCCCTATAGAAAAGTATATTCTTTATTCCGACTGAATAATCCCTGCAACCCAAAATGTAGTTTTTGAATTTCTCTTTTTTTAATTTCTAGGCTTCCAGTCCCCCACTAATTGTCCCTCATCAAACAACCCAAAGCGAACCCAACCCTCTTGGGCAAAGAGCACCTCACCATTGTTGTCATGGTAGCACAGCATCAGGGCATGTTTCCTCAAAACCATCCTCCAAAACCAGTCAATAAAAGGACAAAAAGATAATATAGAAAAAGACAGATGGTATCAGTCAGTCAAGATCAGTGCCAATATAGCCTCTATTTGTCCATTAATCTCTCTTTCATGTTTGTTACCAGAGTTTTCAGTCATTTCCAGTTCCTCCTCCCTTACTCCACATCAAGTGGTGGCTCCTCCGTTATGGCAGAGGAGCGTCGCCCCCTCGCCAGCAGCTGCAAACCTTTTACTACAAGACGATTATAAATTGAGTCTATTATTGTTTTGTAGTAAAAGGGGAGGGGCATCGGGGATGACAGCCATGTTGGGGAGTGCACATAGCACTCCCCTCAGTGCGCATGTATGTTTGGGCAAAACACACATGCGCACTGTGCTCTCTCCAGCCCGGCACTGTGTTGACAGGCTGGAGATAGCAGCCACAGGCTTCGAGTCTACCTGGGAGTGCCCTGGCTGGGCGCTCCCAGCCAATCCTAACGCTGCTCTGAGCAGCATCAGGATTGGCCACAGGGCAGGCTGGGAGCCTGTGCCTGCCCGCCTGCTGAGGAGACGGAGGAGCGGCTGCATGGCGCGGAGCGGAGGTTAAGCTAACATTTTTTTAAAAAAAGTTTATATATATTCTCCCATTCCCCCACGCCCTCCACATGCCGCCCCGCCCGCTGTAACCGAAGCAAGCCGCGACTGTCCACATCTCTCAATGTATTGAGAATACCAGTGGTCATGCCTGTCTCTGTAAGTGTTGGGGTGAATGTGGAGTTGTAGTACTCTTAGCTACTGTGATGTTCGTTCTTTAGCACTCTGCTCATCATTACATTTAGAAATGGGATTCCTGGTTAGCTGAAGTATGCACCCAGGCCAGGCAGGAACCACCACTCTAGTTAGGGTAAGCTAAAACACAAGTAAATGCAAAAGTAGTGCTTTGACGTCACTTGTGATCAAAAGATTACTTGAGGTCGCGAGGGACCTGTGCAAATCCAAAGTTCAGGCTGACCGCGATGGAGAGTAGGCGGGATACAGGACGCAGACACCTCAAGCTGAAAAAGTACCTTGGGTGGAGTTTCTATCAATGTCAAGAGTCCACAGCGTCCTCCTAGAGCCACGCAAAGGGGGACCAGGTCGCCATCAAACTCCATTGAAGCCAATGCAATGAGTCTTCATTGAGCCACACTGAGCGACATCGTTGAGCCATGCAGTGGATCTGATGTCGTTGAACAGCCTCTGCTTCGTCATCGAAGGGCGATGCAGCAGAATATCTCACACACTCGGGCGATGCATCAGTTTTTGTAGGAAGCAGCTGCAGAACCCACTTCTGAGGCCCAGGACTGGGTAGGGGATCCTCAGTCAAGGGTATTAATCACAGATGGCAGAATCCAGCAGCACCCGGAGAGTTGCAAGCAATCCTTGATGTTCTTGAGACTGCAGAGGAACAAGGGGCAAGCCAGCAAGCCCTTGGAGTCACTCTGGGCTCAAGTGAGATGGGTCCAGTCCTTGTCCTCAGCAGGGCAGAGATAAGATGGCAGCAGGGCGGATTAGCAGAGCAGAGAAGCAGCCCCTTGGAGCAGTCAATCCAGGCAATGTGGCAATACGTGCAGTTCAGCAGTCTTTACTCCAGCAGAGTTCTTCCCAGGTACAGTAGGGATCTGATTTGGTAGAGTTAGAGCCTCAGTAGTTATACCCTAATGAGCATTTCAAGTGAGGGTGAAGTTAAAGGAAATACACAAGGATCCCTTCAACCCAGGCCTGTCCGTCAGGCTGTCGACGGGTGGTAATCACTCCTTTGTGTGGCTCAGGCCATTACTCATTGAAGTGTAAGTGTGGACCACTCCCAACTTCCCTGCCCAGGAAGACCCATCAGTATGCAGATGAATGCAGATGCTGTTGAGTGTCTTGTGTTGTGTCTGTCTGGAGGGAATTCACAAATATAGCTGGCACCTAGCCCAGTCCGTACATGCATTGGAGACAGGCTGTCAGGCATGCAGAGCAGCAGGAGCAGAGAAATGCGCCCACTTTCTTCAACTGGTATTTCTAAAATGGTAATGATAAATCCAACTTTTCCCGTAAAGAGTATTTGTCATTACCATTCCAATCTTATGAAACATGCTGTAGCTATTCCTTTCTGATTAGGAATTACAGCTTAAATATAAATTAAGGAATTCCCAGTGCTGGCCTGTGAGCGGAGGAGGCTTCACAGTAGAGTAAAATGACTTGTACATGTCCTGTCTTTTACTTACATAACACCCTGTTGTATAGGATACCTAGGGCCTATTTTATGGGTGAAATATGTAAAAAAAAAGGAGTTTAATGCTGGGCAAGAGGTTTTAACTACCAAGTCGAAGTGGAAGTGAAAATGCACACACAGGATGAACAGTGGTAGGCCAGAGACATATTTATGGACTACTGAGTGAGTAGCACAATAATGCTGCAGGCCCACTAGTAGTATTTAATTTACTGGCCCTGGGTACATGGCATTCCACTTTACAAGGGACTTACAAGTAAATTAAATATTCCAGTTGTGTATACACCAATGTTACCATGTTTAGGGAAGAGGCACATGCACTTTAGCAGTGGTCGGCAGTGATCAAGTGCTCAGAGTCCTAAGGCCAACAAAAGGATACAGCAAAAACAGGAGGTTAAAGGCAAAAAGTTTGGGGCAGAGACCAGCCTAAGGATGCCAGGTCTAACAATTGCATAAGTACATTTTACCATGCCTAGCTTCTTTCAGTCCAGCTGGTTTCTGCAGGGACACCAGAACTCTTCATTGGTGGCCAACTGTGTTATGAAAGAAATCGAATCAAACACAATATTGACATTGCCAACTGATGCTGGGGCTGTTGCCTTAGTTGTGGCTTAGATTTCCTGGCGTAGTACAAAGATCCCAACAGATATCAGAATGGGATGAGGAAACTGGGACGGCCTTCCATGTTTGGCCTTCTGTTGAACAGGAAACCAATGCGCTCCTTGAATTTGGGAATCCCATTCCCAGTCTGACACATTTTTAAACAGATCCACTATGAAAGTTTGGGGTTCTTTGCCTTCACTGCCCTCTTCTTGTTTAAGAATCCATACATTTTTCCAGCACTGTTTTTTCTCCAAGTCTGCTATTTTAACCTGAAGTCCCTCCATATTCTGAATTTGTTCATCAATGTCTTCCAGAATGCTGGTGTCAGCTTCTTCATTGTCAACAGTTCTCTGTTCAAGTTCCTTAATTTACTCAGCAGTAGTACTCTCATCATCCGCAATTGCATGCACAATTTTCTGAGTCTGTGCATGAACCATCTTGAATGCAACATGGTGAGCTTTTGCCTCCCCTCTGTCCCTCTGAATAAGCTGAAATTTCTCTGAAATATCTCAGTGAGAGTAAGTTCTTGCGTCTTACCATTCTTAGATTCTGCTCTTATTCCAAAGCCAGATACCAGATCTTTTGGACCCATTTGATCCACTGCAGAGGTTGTCCCCACCTTGAGAGACAAGGAATGTGAAGGACCACCTGTGGTGTCTGGTGCAACCAGCAGTACATGAGCTATAGATTTATTCCTGGGGGAACCATATGTAGGGAGCTGCTCATCTGGGATGTCCAGACTTACTTTTGATTTGGGCTTGGGGAGTTTACCTCCAGCCCGTTAACCCATTTTGGCACTATCACTATTGCAGGAGTTGGTGTTAAGCACCACTTGTGGAAAGCGCAATTTTTTACAGGTGTTTCCATCTGAGCAATAATGTAACCTGCAGAGCAGACAGCAAGGGTGAAGAATTAAATACATAGATAGATAGATTGATAGATAGATAGATAGATAAAATCAAAGGTTGAAGTGACATAGGTGGTCATTACAACCCTGAAGGTCGGTGTTAAAGCGGCGGTAAGACCGCCAACAGGCCGGCGGTAAAAATTTTGCAATTACGACCGTGGCGGAAACCGCCAACAAAGACAGCTATTTTAACACTCTGACCGCCACGGTGGTACAAACAAACAGCGCGGCGGTCACCGCCAACAGACAGGCGGGAGACAATGTACCGCCCACACTATTACAACCCACCAATCCGCCACCTTTTCCGGGGCAGATTCACCGCGGATAAAAACACGGCGGAAACAGGAATTCCGAAGGGAAAACGCTCATCTCAACACACCCCACGAGGAACGAGGACACCATGGACCCGGAACTCCAAATTCTCCCTGCGATAGTCTTCCTGCTCATCTAACAGGAGCACGAACGCCGGCGGCGAAGACCACGGTGAGCACTGCACCTACGACACAGGGTAGGGGGGAGGGAAATAACAGGGACACACACACGCAACACCCCCACCCTCACCCACTACAAAACACACACTAATGCACATTGATACATCACAGTTACACCCCCCAACCCCTCCGGAAGAATGCAAAGACAATAGAAAATGAGTGTAACCATTGTAATATATTAAAATCAAGTAGGCAAAAATATATATATACACCATGTACAAAATATATATCAAGCATAGTAGTCCAGGTAGTGCTCCAATTAGGTCCATGGAGCACTGGGCCCACACGGTATGGGCGAGGCCCACACAAGATCCCCGACCATGATGGAGAGAACACTGCAGGGTCATCAGAGAGCAACAAAACAGGCACCTCAGGGGGAGGGAAAGGGGGCACCTCAGCCGCTTGAGTGCACAACGCCAAATCCACGATAGGGCCACATGCCCACTGTACAATCCTGGGGAGTGCAAAGCCACAGTCTCTCAAGTCTATACAGTGGGTGGTTTGCCCACTGTTCCATCCTGGGGAGTGCAAAGCCACAGTCTCACAAGTCTATACAGTGGGTGGCTTGCCCACTGTTCCATCCTGGGGAGTGCAAAGCCACAGTCTCTCAAGTCTCTACAGTGGGTTGCTTGCCCACTGTTCCATCCTGGGGAGTGCAAAGCCACAGTCTCTCAAGTCTCTACAGTGGGTGGCTTGCCCACTGTTCCATCCTGGGAGTGCAAAGCCACAGTCTCTCAAGTGGATAACAGTCTCCACTGGCTCTGGAGGGGGCATGGTGCCCAGAGTGCTTCATCCTGCTAAGGACAGAGGTAGTGGATGGATCTCTCCACTGGTTCTGGAGGGGGCATTGTGCGCAGAGTGCTTCATCCTGCTAAGGACACAGGTAGTGGATGGATCGCTCCACTGGTTCTGGAGGGGGCATGGTGCCCAGAGTGCTTCATCCTGCCAAGGACAGAGGTAGTGGATGGATATCTCCACTGGTTCTGGAGGGGGCATTGTGCCCAGAGTGCTTCATCCTGCTAAGGACAGAGGTAGTGGATGGATGTCTCCACTGGTTCTGGAGGGCGCATGGTGCCCAGAGTGCTTCATTCTGCCCGTGACAGACTCAGTAGCGTCAGTGCCCTTGGCGCTCATGGGCCAGCGGTGCTTGAGACGGTGGTGCCCTGTTCAGCGGTGCTTGAGACGGCGGTGCCCTGTTCATCGGTTCTTGAGGCGGCGGTGCCCTGTTCAGTGGTGCTTGAGACGGCGGTGCCCTGTTCAGCGGTTCTTGAGGCGGCGGTGCCCTATTCAGCGGTGCTTGAGACTGCGGTGCCCTGTTCAGCGGTGCCTGAGACGGCGGTGCCCTGTTTAGCAGTCCTTGAGGCGGCGGTGCCCTGTTCAGCGGTGCTTGAGGCGGCGGTGCCCTGTTCAGCGGTTCTTGAGGTGGCGGTGCCCTGTTCAGCGGTGCTTGAAACGGCGGTGCCCTGTTCAGTGGTGCTTGAGACGGCGGTGCCCTGTTCAGCGGTGCTTGAGACGGCGGTGCCCTATTCAGCGGTTCTTGAGGCGGCAGTGCCCTGTTCAGCGGTGCTTGAGACGGCGGTGGCCTGTTCAGTGGTTCTTGAGGCAGCGGTGCCCTGTTCAGCGGTGCCTGAGGCGGCGGTGCTCTGTTCAGCGGTGCTTGAGGCGGCAGTCTCCATTGCAGTGACTCAGCTGCTGGCGGACCTTTATGGCCCAGCGGGGCTTTTGCTGGCAGTCCTTCATGGCCCAGCGGGGCTTTTGCTGGCGGTGGCCTCCTGGGCAGCTGGGCTGGTGCTGGCGGTGGCCTCCTGGGCAGCTGGGCTGGTGCTGGCGGTGGCCTCCTGGGCAGCTAGGCTTGTGCTGGCGGTGGCCTTCTGGGCAGCTGGGCTTGTGCTGGCGGTGGCCTCCTGGGCAGCTGGCCTTGTGCTGGCGGTGGCCTCCTGGGCAGCTGGGATGATGGCGGTCTTCTCCGTCGTGCTGCTCTTCCCAAACTTGCTGATTTTCTTGTGCCCCTTCCCCACCTTGGAAGGTGTCGCAGCTGACTCCACACTCCCACCTGTACCCCTGGGAGCGGCTTTGGTGGCTGGAGTCTTCCCCCTCTCCCGCCGGGCACTGGCCAACTTCTGATGCTTCACAGGTGGGGGACTGACTGTGCTGTGGCTCTGTGCCACACTGGCTGCCCTGGTGGCCGGTGCACTCCAGATTCCGGTGACTACAGGCACCACTGGTCCCGGAGATGTTGTGGCTAAGGTGCTAGTTCGGGACCTATGAGACGGACGGGGTGGGGGAGGTGTGGGAAAGAGGTCAAGGTTGGACAGGAAAAGTTTTTGGGACACACTGGGACGGGTAGCTGGAGGGGGTTTGGGAGTGGAGGAAGAGGTTGTGGTTGTAGGAGGTGTTCGTTTGGTGACTTTGGGTGAAGGTGCATGTGCTGGAGGCTGTCGTGAGGTGGATGGCTGTTGGGTGGGTGTGTGCCTGCGTTTGTGTATCTTGGGATGGGGCATCACAGACACACTGGGAGAGGACACAGGGGACGTGTGAATGGTAGTGGGGGTGGTGACTGCACGTGAGCGGGGTGTGGTGGTGGGTGTGCTGGAGAGGGACGTAGTGGCTGTAGAGGTAGTGCATGCAGGTGTGAGTGTAGACGAGACAGGGAGGGAGGAGGGAGACGAGGAGGAGGGGGACACAGTGGAGGCAGTGGATGTTGCTATGTCTGCATGTGTGTGATGCTTGAGTGAGTGCCTGTGGGATGTGTGGTGCTTATGTTTGCCTGAGCTTCCCTTGTGTGTTGACGTGTGTGCATGCTGGTCTGTAGGTGTGCTTGGGATAGGCTGAGGTACAGGGGATTGGGTCGGGGTGGAGGAAGTTGGAGGGGGGAGGCTAGACACAGGGACAATGGCTGCCATCAGTGCTGAGGCCAGAGTCTGAAAAGCTTGCTGAAGGGCCACCTGACCAGAATGAATGCCCTCCAGGAATGCATTTGTTTGTTGCAACTGCCTTTCTACACCCTGGATGGCATTCAAAATGGTAGACTGCCCAACAGTGAGGGAACTGAGGGGGTCAATGGCCTCCTCACTGAGGGCAGCAGGGGTGACTGGGGCAGGGGCTGAGGTGCCTGGGGCAAAGGTGATGCCCACCCTCCAGGGTGAGCGGGCACGGGGCGAAGGCTGAGGGGCTGCTGGGAGGGTGGTGCTGGAAGGGGTGGTGGCGGCTGTACCTGTAGATGGGGGGCACAGATGTTGCCGCCACCACAAGGGAGCTCCCATCAGAGGACGAGTCCGTGTCACTGGTCTCAGCTCCTGTCCCCGCCATGGAGCTCCCCTCGCCCTCTGTCCCACTGGTGAAGTCCGATTCCGTAGTGTGGCCCTCCATGGCCATGTGGGATGCAGCCCCCTCGTGCTCCGGTGCCACTGCTCCTCCGCTTGATGATGCTAATGCACACAAGAACAGGGAGACCACAAAAAGGGGGGGGACGACAGAAGAAAGACATGTTGAGTGCATGCATTATCGTTACCGTTGGCAGACACGACAGACACAGAAGCCCCCTGCACTACGCCGCGCTCTTGGGCTCCACTGTTCAATTCCTGGGAAATGGCCTACTAGGCTATGGACGACATCTCAACACATAGATGACACAGGGGCATGACTAGGTGTACTTGACACTCTACAGAGGTGCGCTGGGGTGCCACATGGCCTGCCTTATGGAGGGACCTTGCCTACGGAACTCGCCCTGGCCTAGGGAAACCAACAGCTCACCTCCCCCTCCCAGACCCCTCCACTGCGCGCAAAATCAGCAGGATGTGAGTGTACTCACCCCCTTGTGACTGCTGTGATGCCCTCAAGCGCCCATCCAACTCCGGGTACGCCACCGCCAGGATCCTGAACATCAGGGGGGTCAGGGTGCGACGGGCACCCCTCCCACGTTGGGAGGCCATCCCCAGCTGAGCCTCCGCCATCTTCTTGCTCCAGCGGCGAATGTCCTCCCATCTTTTCCGGCAGTGGGTGCTCCGTTTGTGGTAGACCCCCAGGGTCCGGACGTCCTTGGCGATGGCACGCCAAATATGTTTTTTCTGGTGGGCACTGACCTACATGATTTGTACAGGGGGAAGAGAAAGTTATTACCAACTGCACTGTCAAAGTGATTGGGCCCCATCCCTACCCTAGCCATGTGGCACATGCACTCACCGTCGTTTCATGCACGCCGCACTCTCCCCCCTTCCTTCTTACATCCACCCCTCTCCACACAGGCATAGCCCATACAGCATGCTCCCTTTGTACTTACCTGTTTGTCTGGAGGACCGTAGAGTAGCGTGTACTGGGGGAAGACCCCGTCCACGAGTTTCTCCAACTCCTCCGATGTGAAGGCAGGGGCCCTTTCCCCAGACACTCGAGCTATTGTCTCTTCCAGACCGAGGTCACAGCAGCACTTGCAGTGTAGGTCCTCTCCTGTCGAAGATCAGGTATCGAGTGATTGTACAGATAGAAAATGGTGGTCACGTCCGCAGCGGTGCGTACCGTCACTGCCGGCGTACATCGTCATTGGCTCCTGGGACCCATAGGGTCCAATGTTAACCAATGCAGCATTGCGCCGCGGTCTTTGACCGCCTACCGCAACTGTGTACAACGCCAGCGCAGTTACCTCACATCCCATTGTCCCACTTTACACGTCAGGCAGTTGCCATTTCAGGGGCCCACATGGCTTAGTTTTTAACTGCATCACACATACCTAGGCCTTGTCTCAACACTCATACATGCATATTTCGGATTATGAATCGTGTTCTGTGTAAGCTGTGGGTACGTACCTCTGAGTTGGTTGACTCTGTGCTCGCTGTTGTCCTTCATAGGCACCGTCCGCTGACACATGTGAGGAGATGGCGGCATCCTCCAGTGTACAGACCGCTGGTGGACCTGTCGACAATGGAGGAAAGACATTTGATCATCACCTACAGGCTTGATCGTGCCACAATCCAGGAACTGTGTGCCCAGTTGGAGCCAGACCTGATTTCAGCTATCCGCCATCCCACAGGAATCCCCTCTCTAGTGCAGGTCCTGTCAGTACTCCATTTCCTTGCAAGTGGGTCATATCAAACAACAGTGGCCATAGCATCAGGGATGTCCCAGCCTCTGTTTTCCAACGTGTTGTCCAGAGTGTTGTCTGCCCTGCTGAAACACATGCAGAGCTACATCGTTTTCCCTCAGGTGGAGGATTTGCCTACAGTGAAAGGTGATTTCTATGCCCTGGGACATATCCCCAACATCATAGCTGCCATTGATGGGACCCATGTGGCTTTGGTACCCCCCCACAGGAGTGAACAGGTGTACAGAAACCGGAAGAGTTATCATTCGATGAATGTGCAGATATGTTTGGCAGACCAGTACATCTCCCATGTGAATGCCATGTTCCCTGGCTCAGTGCATGACGCCTACATCCTGTGGAATAGCAGCATCCCTCATGTGATGGATCAAATCCAGAGGCACCGTGTGTGGCTATTAGGTGAGCACCTGGAGGCAAGTCAGTGGGAATGGTTGTCTGGGTCTGGGGATATCCCTCCAGGTTAGTGCGTGTCTAACAGTTGTCCCTCACCATTTGCAGGTGACTCTGGTTACCCCAACCTGTCATGGCTACTGACCCCAGTGAGGAATCCCAGGACAAGGGCAGAGGAACGCTACAATGAGGCCCATGGGTGAACTAGGAGGGTGATCGAGCGGACCTTCGGCCTCCTGAAGGCCAGGTTCAGGTGCCTCCATATGACAGGTGGATCCCTATTCTACTCACCAAAGAAGGTGTGCCAGATCATCGTGGCCTGCTGTATGCTTCACAACTTGGCTTTGCGATGACAGGTGCCTTTTCTGCAGGAGGATGGTCCAGATGGCGGTGTTGTTGCAGCTGTGGAGCCTGTGGACAGTGAAGACGAGGAAGCAGAGGAGGAAGACATGGACAACAGGGACTCAGTGATCCAGCAATATTTCCAGTGAGACACAGGTAAGAATACAAACCTGCATACTACATGTACTTTAACACTACTACCTCTCTACTGTCTGTCGTTTTCACCCAGTGTATGGTCATTGAGTTGTCACTTTCCCTTACGATTTCACAGATGTGGGTCCCACTGTGTGACATCTGCTTTGATTCCTCATGGACTAGAGCTGTGTGACATAGGTATGTTGACATTACCAATGAAAAAGCTTTTTGCCACAGTTATTGCTAATACAGTATTCCGAAATCACAGACAGACTCCAGATTGTTTTGTGCTTTAAGGGTGTTCATTTCAGTGCTCAATATTGGAGTGGGTTGTAAAATGGTGAGGGTTGATGGCGGAGGTATGTCCATGGCAGAGTCCAGTCTATTAGTCTCACAGGTGCATTGCCCATATGGGCATAGGAAGTGGACCTGGGGCAGTTTAAGGATGGACAGGGTGACAAAGTGGGACAGTAGGATGACAATCAGGGTGGTCTCATTTCTTGGCGGGGGTCTTGGCATCGTTCTCTGTCTTTGTCCTGGATCTCAGAGACCGTTTGCGAGGTGGTTCTCCCTCTGCAGGGGGTGGGGTGCTGGTGTGGTGGTCCTGTGGCGGTGCCTCCTGTCCACTAGCGCCGGCAGAGGTGGTGGGCAGTTCATCTTCCAGGCTAGTGTCAGGGGCCCCTTGTAGTGCCACAGTGTCCCTCCTGGTGTTGAGTACTTCCTTCAGCACCCCTACGATGGTGCCCAGGGTGGAATTGATGGTTCTGAGTTCCTCCCTGAAGCCCATATACTGTTCCTCCTGCAGGCGCTGGGTCTCCTGAAACTTGGCCAGCACCGTTGCCATTGTCTCCTGGGAGTGGTGGTAGGCTCCCATGATGGAGGAGAGGGCCTCGTGGAGAGTGGGTTCCCTGGGCCTGCCCGCCCCCTGTCGCACAGCAGCCCTCCCAGTTCCCCTGTGTTCCTGGCCCCCCAGGTCCCTGTTGTTGTTGGGGTGGTGGGTTAGCCTGGCTTCCCTGTAGTGGTGGACACACAGCTGATTGACGTGCCCTGGGGACGGAGGTATGGGCCCGCTGGGTGGGTGCTGTGCTGGTGTTTCCAGAGGGAGGAAGCTCTGTAGTGGCCTGTGACTGGGTGTGGGGAACCGACTCTCCCGAGGTCCCCGATGGGCCGGGCTGGTTATCTAGATCCAGTTGGACAGAGGTGCTGTCATCACTGTGGGCCTCTTCTGTTGGTGGTGTGGACATGTGTGGACCCTCCTGTCCGGTGACGTTGGGTAGGGGTCCTGCAGGGGTATAAAAGGATGTTTATTACATCTGTGTGTGTCATGGTGTGCAATGGGTGGGTGAACGTGTACCCCAGTGCTAGCATTCCTGTGTGGGACCTTGTGTGATGATGGTTTAGGGGGGTGTATGAGTATGTGCAGTGGCCATGCATTGGTGATGGGTGTCCATGCTTTGTTGTTGCATGCAGGGCTTGGTGTTAGGATGTGTGGTTTGTGATGTTGGGACACTTGTGAGGAGTTAGAGTGATGGGGGTGAGGGTGAGGGTGGGGGTATGTGGTGGCATGCAGGTAGGGTGGGGGTGTAATAGTTAAGATTTGACTTACCAGAGTCCATTCCTCCACCTACTCCTGGGAGGCCCTCAGGATGCAGAATCGCCAAGACCTGCTCCTCCCATGTTGTTAGTTGTGGGGGAGGAGGTGGGGGTCCGCCGCCAGTCAGCTGAACCGCCAGCTGGTGTCTGGAGACCACGGAACGCACCTTCCCCCGTAGGTCGTTCCACCTCTTCCTGATGTCCTCCCGATTTCTTGGGTGCTGACCCACTGCGTTGACCCTGTCCACTATTCTTCGCCATAGCTCCATCTTCCTTGCAATTGAGGTGTGCTGCACCTGTGCTTCGAATAGCTGTGGCTCTACCCGGACGATTTCCTCCACCATGACCCTGAGCTCCTCCTCCGAGAACCTGGGGTGTCTTTGCCGTGCCATGGGGTGGTGTAAGTGATGTGTGGGGTGGTGTATGTGGTGATAGGTGTCCTGATATGTAGTGGTGTGTAGTGTGCAGTGCGTGGAAGTTATGTGGGTGATGGTGTTGTGTGCCTGTGGATGCTAGTGTTGTTGATGGTGGTGTCTCTCTCTGGCTTTCGTTCGTGATTTGTGGTCGTAAGGGTTTGTGGGTGATGTGGGTGTGTGTTTTATATTGTATTGAGTGTGTGGCAGTGGTGTGTGTATGTGTGTCAGGTGTGTGTATTTCGATTTGTCCAATGTGGTTGTGTTTTGTAAATGTGTGTGTATTTTGAGCACGGCGGTGTGTACCGCCAATGGAATACCGCGGTTGAAAGACCGCCTCATGGATTCATGGGTCGTGATAGTGTGGGCGTATTTCTGTTGGCGTGACGGTGGAGGATTTGTTTTCACCAGTTTATCACTGACCTTTGGTGTGGCGGACTTGTGTGGGTGTCTGAATTTTGGCGGATTCCGAGCTGTGGGTCATAATAGCTGTGGCAGAATTCCGCGGCGGTGTGTTGCCAGTCTTCTGCACGGTGGTACGCAGCTTTTACCGCCAATGTTGTAATGACCACCATAGTTAGGTATAATTTTAAACTAAAAAAACTATAACATGAACCTCCTCCATGCACAGTTTCAAATGTTGCAGTGATATCATTAATGATGTCATCAAACATGTCATAAGTGTTGTAATATGGGAGGTAATTCACAGTGCATGGCGAGGGCACAAGTTATAATTACTTTCAGGCATGAGTTATAGTTACTTGAGATAACTGTTATTGGTAAATTTCAGTGGAGTTTTTCGTTTAAAATTACACCCAACTATAATGTCACTTTAACCTTGTTTTTTTCAGTGAATTTCTATGTTTTTTTTTCATGCATGGGGTTGACTCCGTCGCACACGCGGGGCCACACATGGCGAACCACAAGAAGCCTTTGCATGCCAGCTGATGAGCATAGAGCTCCAACCAGGAGTCCTTTAAAAGAACATGATAAGCTCACTTGGTGTCACTAGGTGTACCCAAATTAACTGAAGGGAGCCAGCAATTAAAAAAAAAAATTCAGTGGGTGCCACGGTGACCACCCGGGGCACCCACACTCTTGCCTTTGATGGGTGCCATGGGGGGAGCACCAGGGCCTCTGTGGAGGGATCTGGCACCTTTTCTTTGCTCCTATCAGGCTTTTCAAAATGCTCCTACTAGTCGGGAGTTCCCCGCCTGCAGGTAAGGGATGCTGGCGCTCTCCAGGCAGGAAACCATAGTATTCTTGGGGTGGGCAAGACACTGTGAAATCTCACTCTGTGGAGAGTGGGGTCTCCGGACTGATATCAGCATCGGAAGGGGGGCACATGGCACCCTTCCCGGAGCCTAAGGAGACTTGGGGATGAATGCAATGCGCCCCCTCCCACCCCATCCATTGAATATTCGGTCTGGGGAATGTGGTCCCAGGGACCTCTTTGAGACAAGGGGTGGGGGCCGCATGCCCCTCCCCTTTTTATGAACTCTGCCCTGAGGGTTGAGGTCCTTGGGGCTGTGAAGAAACTCATGGAACAATGATTGCGCACTCCCCTCCCCTAAAAATTTCACGCACTGTACCCCTGGCCCACCTGGGGGGGGGGGGGGGTTAACATTAATAGCACTAATAATATTAGATAGTGGCCGTAAATGTTTTGATTGGTAATAACTTTGCCACTGTTTGATGAATCTCCACGAAACTTTGCACACTTATTCCTTTTTTTACACTGATGATGCAAAGTTGTGTGGTGATTGGTTAAGGGGGTGCAAAGAAAATTGGGGGGGCGGGGTACCAAAACAAGTTTTTCCACCAATGTATTTTCTATAGACTCTTTGAATGGACGCAGCGGCAAAGTGGTTGAACAGATTTTAATGAACTTTGGTAGGAATACAGATTATGGTGTAGAAAGGGTCCTTTTTGTTAGCAGGTGCAGATTGTTACTGTAGTAATAAGGGACAAAAGCTTAATGATGTATTGGGCTGCAATACCTTCAATACCTTAGTGGTATACTGCCGTACTTTTGTGGTATACCGCGATACCTGGTGATGGCATGCCACTCTAAGAGACACCACTCCACACTACTGTATGACATGCCAGTCCACTTTACAACATGCCACTCCACTCTATGACAGGCCAATCCACTCTACAACATTCAACTCCACTCTTCGCCCCTCCACTCTACGCCTTTCCACTCTAAGACACTCTACGTCATGCCACTCTGAGACACACCACTCCACTCTACTGTATGACATGCTGGTCCACACTGCAACACTCCACTCCACTCTATGACAGGCCAATCCACTCTATGATATGCAACTCCACTCTCCGCCCCTCCACTCTTTGCCTCTCCACTCTAAGACACTCTGCGAGATGCCACTCTAAGACACACCCCTTCACTCTACTGTATTACATGCCAGTCCACTCTACAATACGCCGCTCCACTCTAGGACAGGCCAATCCACTCTACGACATTCGACTCCACTCTCCGCCCCTCCACTCTATGCCTCTCCACTGTAAGACACTCTACGGCATGCCACTCTGAGACACACCACTCCACTCTACTGTATGACATGCCAGTCCACTCTATGCCACTACCCTCTACAACACTCTCCTTCACTCTGTACCCATCCACTCTACACCACTTTACTCCACTCTACAACACTCTACCACATGCCAATCCACTCCACTTTATGACACACCACTCCATTCTACAACACACCACTCCTCTCGATGACATGCCACTCCACTCTACAAGACACCACTCCACTGTACGACATTCCAGGACACTATACGCCACGCTACTGTATGCCTCTCCACTCGAACACACTCTATGATATGCAACTTTATGGCACGCCACTCAGCTCTATGATGCACCACTACGGTCTACTCCACTGTGTGCCACTCTACGCCACTCGACTCTACGCAACTCAACTGTTGTATATATACCTACATACTTCCATTGCACAAAATGCAGTGGTAGAAAACTCCATCTTTACAGGGAATTGCAAAATAAAAACCCATGTTTCACAGATGGGAAATGTTGCACATCTGCATGAAATGTGTGGATTCCATCATCACAATAACAGTCTCAAATCACTCTGCAGAGCTTGAACACTGTCAGGGGTAAAAGGAGTTTGCAGCATATGGCAAAGAGGACCAAATTGTACACACAAATGCAAATAAGTTGGCCCATTTTCTGCCAATACTTTTTTATTAATTTGAGATAAAATAACGGGGCCTGCTCGCAAAGGCAAATCTACCAGCAGTAAATGTAGTCTTACACCTTTGAGCATCTTTACTACAGTGAGTTTTTCACAAAATATGAGTATAAAGCTACTCAAAATTGTAGACTTACACACTTCAACCGATGAATACAGGGGATGGGCGCAGTTGTGGCATCTTAAAATACTAAAAAGTGACCATAAATTTACTGCGTTCTGCATACTTTGCGTGACCACTGTCACCAGGGGCGGAGGTCTCTGGTCACCTTACAGGACTTCTGTCACGGGGTGGAGGCCTCTTCACACCTTGCGGAACCTGCACTACTGGGGTAGAGATCACTGCACACTTACCAGATGCTTTACTGCTGAGGTGGAGATCTATGCACACTTAGATGCTTTACTGCTAGGGTGGAGATTCTCTGCACACTTAGCAGGTGCTTTACTGCTGAGGTGGAGATCTCTGCACACTTAGCAGATGCTTTACTGCTGAGGTGGAGATCTATGCACACTTAGATGCTTTACTGCTGGGGTGGAGATTCTCTGCACACTTAGCAGGAGCCTTACTGCTGAGGTGGAGATCTCTGCACACTTAGCAGGTGCTTTACTGCTGGGGCAGAGATCTCTGCACACTTAGATGCTTTACTGCTGGGATGGAGATCTCTGAAAACTTAGCAGATGATTTACTGCAGAGGTGGAGATCTCTGCACACTTAGATGCTTTACTGCTGGGGTGGAGATCTCGGCACACTTAGCAGATGATTTACTGCCGAGGTGGAGATCTATGCACATTTAGATGCTTTACTGCTGAGGTGAAGATCTCTGCACACTTATCAGGTGCTTTACTGCTGGGGCAGAGATCTCTGCACACTTAGATGCTTTACTGCTAAGGTGGAGATCTCTGCACACTCAGCAAGTGCTTTACTGCTGGGGCAGAGATCTCTGCACAATTAGATGCTTTATTGCTGAGGTGGAGATCTGTGCACACTCAGCAGGTGCTTTAATGCTGGGACAGAGATCTCTGCACACTTAGATGCTTTACTGCTGGGGTGGAGATCTCTGCAAACTTAGCAGATGATTTACTGCCGAGGCAGAGATCTCTGCACACGTAGATGCTTTACTGCTGAGGTGGAGATCTCTGCACACTTAGCAGGTGCTTTACTGCTGGGGCAGAGATCTCTGCACACTTAGATGGTTTACTGCTAAGGTGGAGATCTCTGCACACTCAGCAAGTGCTTTAATGCTGGGGCAGAGATCTCTGCACTCTTAGCAGACGCTTTACTACTGGGGTGGAGATCTCACCACACTTAGCAGATGCTTTACTGCTGGGGTGGAGATCTCTGTATACTTAGCAGATGCTTTACTGATGGGGTGGAGATCTCTGCACACTTAGGAGCATATTTATACTCTCTTTGCACCAAATTAGCGTCTTTTTTTTTTAACTCTAATTCGGTGCAAAACTAACTCCATACTTATACTTTGGCGCTAGACCTGTCTGGCGACAAATTTGTGTGGACTTAAAGTCATTTTTTGGACGTGGAATCCTACCTTGCCTTAATGAGATGCAAGGTAGGCGTTCCCGTGCAAAAAATGACTCTATGGCCTTAATGCCACATTTATACTCCAGTGCAAAAATGGTGCACGGGAGGGAGGAGGGGTCAAACAATAATGCAAAGCTTGCTTTGCCCCATTTTGTAACACCTGTGTCAGGGCAGGCGTTAGGGGACCTGTGGGCCTGTTTCCATGGTGGAACACCATGGAATAAGCCCACAGGTGCCCTCCTCAGGCCCCAGGACACCCCCACCAACACCAGAGGGACAGCGGAGGATGGGGGACTTCATCCCAGGTAAGTACAGGTAAGTATTTTATTTTATTTTTTAAAGTGCCGTATGGGGCACTGAAATGGGCCCCCATATGTGGCACAGG